>NW_007578693.1:203409-232243 GCF_000690725.1 Stegastes partitus
AACACTGAGTGCTACAACAAGATACACTCCACTAAAGGCACATTCAGCACAATTAGACACAGTACACAACAGTACACCAAAACATGAAGAAACTATACCACAGCCAGAGCATATACTACCATAGAACACTGCAAAGCCAAAAATAAAATAAAGGTTTTACAAATCATAGATCATGTTTTAATGAGTCCATCCATCCATACATTATCTATACACCGCTTAATCCTCACTAAGGTCATGGGGGGCTGGAGTCTATCCCAGCTGACTAAAGGCGAAGGCAGGGGACACCCTGGACAGGTAACCAATCTATTCACAACTACACTGGACAAACCAGATGCATTGGTTGAGTATTTTAGCACATGTGCTAATTCGCAACACTTGTCCACAGGAGGCTTTTGAAATGATAAAAGCAATAAAAGCAAAAAACATTATAAAAAAAACAGTGTACAATAACATTACAACAGTTAAAGAGAGGCAGTTTTTCAGGTTAAAAACATACATAAGCTACAAAGCAAAGGCAACATGGTCAAGCAATCAACCAGTTAAAACTATTCATGTGAGCACTGTTGTTCTGATTTTAGTCATTGTTTGAGTCCTTTGATAAAAGCATTACTGTTGCTCTCTAAGTTTAGATTAGTGGGTAGAAAGTTCCAAAGTGTTGTCCCCTTTACAGAAAGAGCAGACTGACAGAATGAGCTCGTGTGGTCGCTCTGTGGTGGTTCTGTTGCCTGGTGGCCAATGCAGAGAACAGTGGTGATACGCGATTATTTAGACATTTAAAAAACAATTTAAGAGGACTAAAATTCATAACATTTTCAGAGGTGAGCAGGTTGTGTTTTCTTAAAAAGCAGCAGTGATGCCATCTCATTGGTTTCCGGTCCATGAGTTTTATTGCCTGCTTGTATATTGAGATTATAGGTTTCAAAGGAGTTGAAGAAGCTTGTGACCATGATGGGATGCAATATGACAGATGAGAAAAAAATCATTGCATGCATGTACAGATTTGCAGCTTGATGTGACAGGTTCCTTCTAATAAAACGAAAGCAGTTAAGATTTGGTCTAACCTTGTTGCACATGTACTTAACCTGACTATCAAACTTTAACTTCTTGTCCAAAATGATGGCTAGGTAGTAGGTACTTGACTTCACCCACTTCATCAATGACTTCCTTCTCAATCCCGACCTCAAACACAATATGTGGGGGCCTGTTATGCATGGAGAAGCACATTGATACAGTTTTTTTAACAATAAGAGTTAGATGGAATAACTCAAACCATTCTGAGATGTTGAATAAAGCCTGGGTCAGATGCACACCTGCCAGGCTGGGTATTTTAGTGGACACATGGATTATCGTGTCATAAGCGTACATCTGGCAGTTGACATCTGGACAGCAGCTTGGTAGGTCGTTAATATATATCATGAACAACAATGGACCAAGAACACAGCCTTGCTGTACTCACATGCTGTTTGCATGTGACTTCACCCCTTTGACCCTCACACACTGCTGTCTCCCCCCCGAGGCATGATTTCAACCACTTCAGAGCTGCAGGTGACATTTTGAATTGATTTAGTTTATTAAGTAAGATACTATGGTTAAGAGTGTCAAAGGCCTTTTTTTTTTTTTAGATCCATTAGATGTTTAGATGTTTCTGTGGAATATCCATCCATCTATCCAACAACCAAGCACACTCACATTGACACCTACGGACAATTTAGAATCACCAGTTAACCTCCACATATTTTTTAGGACTGTGGGAAGAAGCCGGAGAACCCGGAGAGAACCCACGCTGCATTGGGAGAACATGCAAACTCCACACGGAAAGATCCCGGGTGTCCTCCCCAGGATGCGAACCGGCGACCTCTTGCTGCGAGGCCACCACCGAGCCACCTTGCAGCCCGTTTTAAAGAGTCTTTAGCCAAAAAACGTGTCAATCAAATGAGTGACACTCTAGTGCAAATTTTGTAAGTCTATATAGTGATATATGTTTTGCATTCCAGATGCAAAAAAGCAGTGACATCTCTTTTTTCTTCTTCTTTTTTTTTGCACTTTCCCAAATAGATTTAACGTTTCACAAATCAGAGAGCGCTTTGGCCTCTTTAGGGTAATTTAGTCCAGAGCTCAACAGTCTATCTATGGTGTTTTTCATTTGAAGCTGGACTGATGCGATGCAGATGCAAAAAAAAAGCAGTAAAATCCGCCCTTTCTGCATTTCACAAATAGTAAAACCGAATCACCCTGTGTTGTAAAGAATCTTTAGCCTCTGCAGGACAATCAGGTCCAGATTGGACCTATCCATATACAGTGTTCTGTCATATAGACCTGGTTCAATGTGGTCCAGATGTGAAACAAGCAGTGAAATCTCCATTTATCTGCACTTTCATAAACAGATGGGGGTTTTACAAATTGGATATTGTAAAGACTATTTAACTTTTCTTGGACAATGTAGTTCAAAACGTACCAATATGTCTACTCATAGGACTTTACTAATGTGGTGAAAAAAGAAGCTAAATCTGCCTTTTGTTCATTTAGAACACAAACATACAGACTGCACAGATGAAAATGCTCTGCAAGTGAAGTTTCCCTTAACTTTTCCCTTACTTGCTGAATCAGAAGCTGCCTTCAGCATCACAGTACATATTCCAGTAGAACACTGCGCAGCCGCAGTATAGAATTAGAAGTTAATTACCTTTAGCTTGCTTTTCCTCTGCATCCTTTTCAGTCACATCCTCAGTCTGCACTCAACAGACCCTCCTTCTCAGCATAAGGGCCTCCAAATTATCCTGTTACATTCTGCTCCTTGATAAACATGAATAAACTTCGTCTTAGCCTTTTTTTTTTTTTTTTAAAGAAAATAAATTACTTTCAGCATCACAGTTGGCCCACTTCTGTTGCGATCCATCTTTCATGCATCCTTACCTGCACCTGCTGCTCTGCTTCCTCCCTCTGAATCCGATAATCCACTCTTCCAAGGCTTTTTTGTTCATTATTGCAAGTTTATATCACAAATTCGTTCTCTACGTCTGCTTTATCATTCTTTTTCTTCTGTTTGTGTCCCTCCTCGTCTTGTTCGTCGTCTCCTTACTCGTCCATGCTAACGTTAGCGCTGCTAGCTTGAAGCAGCACTGTCGACGGTTGGTGGGATTTTTCGAAAAATAAATCTGTAGTTTTTGCATATTTTTCACCCGCAGGTACCTCAGAGCTTTCTTTGTATTTTCGCACCTGTTTTCCGTTTATTTCTTTGGTCATTTAGTGCCCCAGGATTTATTTTTTTTTTCTTATGCGATGTTGAAGTTTCATTTCATTTCCGCCCTCACTTGACCTTCCAACTCCCATGAGCCCCCTCGACGCATCAAATTCTTGAGGAATGTATTTATTAAAAATGTTTTGTGCTACATACGACATAAAATAGCTTTTAAAATCAAAATAACCTCATATATTTTATTATTTTTATTTTCTTATTATTATTTTTGACCCAGCCATTCTGGCAGCCCTTTTGACATTTGCCCAATTTCAAGATGGCCGCAATTTAGACCCTCACTTGGATTTTTACTTTATCAGGGACATTTGCTGAACCTGCAAAATGGCACACTATGTTTGGAAAGCACCTAAGACATACCATAAATACTTCACAGACTTGCCTTTATTTATACTTACCTGTAATCAGACAAATGACTCCACGAGATCGATTGGGAGGAGGCCAGCTGAGGCAATTCAGAACATGCAAACTACTTTATCAGAGGAAAAGATAAAAATGTCACCGAACATATGTGGTATATAACTTATATTATTAGGTACTGTAAGCTGAAGTGCCTTCTGATAATATAATGTGATAGTTCCATGGTGAAAAAAGTACTTTTACGTGAAGAAATATTAAAGCCAAACCCAACATAAATTTAAACAGTATATGGAAATAAAGGGACTAGAAGTTCTGGTATTCATTGCATATTGCTGCGTACTTGGCTGCACACACAGATGATCATTACCAGCACAGCTCTCTATAAATTCCACAGTATTTCCCAGCATTTTGGGAAACACACACCTTGGCTTTGCTCCACACAGATGAAAAGATTGACAGCTCTCTTTTAAAGTATATGCAAAGTAAATGGAGCCAGAAAATGGTTAGTTTATGCATTTAAAACAATCACCAGCCAGCACCTCTAAAGTTCAGTACATGTACATGGGGAGTATGGAAAAACTGCACTATAAATTCATTTTTTTGCTTAAATGTGACAATTCTGCAGATCATCTGTGCTGGCAGTGGGTGTTGGACTGGATATGGCATTCTAATTTAAATTTATTGAGTCGTTTTGCTGCCTATTCTTCACTGCTGTCACTGTGCCTCTGTAGTTTTGCTTCAGTTCTAGCTTATAAAAGAATAAGAGTTCACTTTTCTGTCACCGCGCTTTTCTTGTGCAGCAAATCTTCTTTAGGCAGAAATTCAGACAGCCAGGGCAATAAATCTATGTATTAACAGCAAGAGGTCCACTCCAGATGTCCTATAAAGGACATTTTTTGGGGGTAGGGGGTCATTTTTTTGCTTGCATGGCTATTAAAATAGCCTCTGTAGCGTGAAGAGAGGAAAATGTGAGATTTTAGGGATAAGCTTTTAATCTTTGTTTGGTTTCATTCAACAATTAAATCAACATAGGAATTAAAACATAGCATGCACAGCAATCATGATGTGGGGGTTTACATAAATACCTTAATTGGTACGGTACTTAAATTCTCAACATATGACAATAAAACACAGGGTTACCATAGCTGTCATGCATTACAAGAATAATCTACTCTTAAATCTTCAGCTTGTGACTGATTTCATACAGCAGGGTTTTCACTTTCTAAAGCCGATGTATCTAATAAGAAAAATGGCTTTATAGGGTTTTCAAAAAATGACAGAAATTCAATCCATCACAGTCAGTTCCCCTGATAACTCAAACATGATCCAGGATAAGCTCCAGGATATGTTAATTATCAAGCTTTAGAGGTGCTGCTGGACATATTTATCAGAGCCAGGCTGCTTTTTCCTGCTTCCATTCTTGATCTCAAGCACAGCAGCTCCACATTTATTGTACAGATAAACTGTTATTGGTCATGTATTGTAATTTTCTGCAAGAAAGTCAACAGGCACATCTTCCACATTTAAAAAAATACAAAATAAAAATCAAAACCTGCACCTTTAAAAACTACAAACAACTGGCCTATTATGTCCAAATATAAAGAACTTCTCCTTCCTCATTAAATAACTTCTCAACTGTCGTTTGAACCACAGCTTGACGTGCCTGGCTCACCTCGCTGCTGCAACTGAAACGTTTCCTCATCTGTCTAGTTCAGCACTTTAAAGCTGTGAAGTTTGCACTCAAGACTTAAACCGAAACTCAGCTGATAACTGCTCAATAATGATGTTATTCTGCCCACAAGATCAAAATCACTTATCAGCTTAAACTAACATTTCTAACTAACATTTAATTTCTGGCCTCTAATGTGTTAATGATTGAGACAAATGTATTCACAGATCCTTTGGCCGAGCGGTGGCTTTCTACACCCAGTGTGGCAGAAAAATGACACACAAACATTGTTTCATAAAGTACAAAAACAACTTTATTTACAAAAACAGACCACTGCCCCTGTCCCACAAACCCCCGAAATTCTGTGACTACTGTGGAATGCTATGTCTGTGGCTGAGGTTGGGAATTTACTGGACTGACAAGAACAACACCCAGTGCAAACCTGCAGTATTTTTCCACCCACTTATTTAGTCTGCGTGCACCCGTCGTCTAATGCCGCAGTATGGCAACACTTCTTGAACCGTGGCCCGAAGCTTGGACTCGGTTTAGAGGTCAGCTTCTGTTTGGCTGCAAGTAAGCAATATGCTTTAATGAGCTCAAAAAGACAGGTAGGGTGAGAGGCTGAGAGAGGCTTGACAGTACCATCTGGGACCATGGTATATGTATCATTAACAGATGATTCTAATGAATACAAATTAAAACAGTCACACCATACAAAAATTCATTTTGTTGAGATCAAAGTTAGAGGACACGCAAAATGAAATACTTCTTCTTTCTAAATAACCCGTTAAAGACACAAAAATATTGTCAGGCTCACATGCCTCATCCGTCCAGACAGCATGAAATCAATCTCCACACTTGGTGTACATCAGGGAATAACTACTACTTGGGGAAATCTTAAAAAAAAAAAAAAAAAAAAGTCTTTAAATAAAATGTCTTCATTCACTCATTCGCAGAAGATTTCAGTTCAGTGTGATAATGTGAACAGATGACAGAGCAAAAACTGCTTCTGAATTATTTTCACACGGCTGTACGTGTGAAAAAATAACTGTCTCGTAATGTTAAAAGAGCTGAGACTCATCATGTTTCCGTGTAGCGGCTGCATGTGTGGTTTCTGCTGACAAACAGCACAGACGAGGTGTCAAACACCGACGCTGACTTCTCAGTAACTGCTCTGGTGAACATCTATCTGTGGCGTGTCTGTAAACAGCTCGCACTTCTCATTGCAGGTAATTGCAGCGTTGAGAAAGGGGTCATTTGCGTCATCGGTGGCCGATGTAGGACAGTTACCAGACAGTGTGGCTGCTGGTGTATTTGCATGTAGCACAGTGTGTGTCTGCTCACTGTCAACCGCATGACGCCATCAGTCTGAATCCGTAACGGGGGAAAACGGTTGCACAGCAGAATTTGTGTGTCACATTGTTATATGTATTCCTAGAATGAGTGTGCTGCTGTGTGAAGGTGTGTGGGTGTGGTTAGAAGGCGTAGCGAGTGCGGATGTCCTCCAGTTTCTTGGAGACTTCGGGCGGCGTTCTGTCCAGCTCCTCAGCAACGCTTTTCTGCTTGTGAGGATCCATGCTGTTGAACTGCTCGCACAGATCTCCATCGATCACATTCTGGAACAAAGAAGACAAAAAGTTTCCATCATGCTCAGCTGCATATAACCGGAAGAGATGAGGTGGAATTAGACTGCACGAGAGAGCACAGACATGGTAAAACATCGCCCACCTTGACGGGAAAGTAGTAGGATCTAAAGCTGAGATGGTCTCGGCCACAGAGGGGAGGGAACTCAGAGCGCATGTGCATCTCTAAATGCTGGAAGAAGTCATGATCCTGCAGAAAAAGAGAGAGGAGTGAGATAAATGCAATGAGCAATTAAAGTTACTGCACACAAAAAAAATATTACACTACAATGAAATGCATCCACATGTCCATATATGGTGTCTTTAAGGGGCACAGCTTTACTGTCATCCAGCTCTGTGTGTGTGTTGATGTTTAAGGAATGAATCAGAAAATTACACATATGAGATGCAATCAGACTGTTCGTAGAGCATGTGCAACATGTGCAAGGCCTCTTGACTGTTCGCTATCAACCACTGGACTGTTTTTTTGAGCCCATTGATAGGTGCACATTTGCATTTCCTCCATGGACCAAAAACTGGAGCAGAAAACAAATGCTACATTTTGTGTCAGTCAGCAGTGCCGATGATCCAGTGTTCGTATCTAGGATCATCACCTGTGATGGGAAGTGGGTCTGCAGCTACCACCAAGAGAATAAGCTGCAGTTTTCACAGTGGAAGAGTTGCAGTTTCCAAAACCAGACAAGGTGCATCAGGCCAGGAGCACCACAAGCATGCTAGTTGCTTCCTTCAAGATTCATGTGCACCAGGAATCGCTCTGTCAAGGCAGAGTTTTACTACCACAGCAACACAATCGTCGCTCCCTACTCACCAGATTGGGCTCCCTGTGACTTCTTGCTCTTCCCCAAAATGAAATTAAAAAGTGAAGAGCTGTCATTTTAAGTTCTACTATCCTGTTGTTATCTTTTTTGAGAATGTCTCTTATAGACTGTCTATGTTAGAGCATGTTAGACTTTGTTATGCACACATTCTACTGAGGTAGTGCCTTCAAAATGTTCGTGGTATTGTTGTCTTGCACTGCAGTATAAAAACAACAGCGCTTTTATTTCTAATAGGTTTCTGCTGCAGATGGTACCTGACATGTTTGAATAAAGAGGCTTCCAGGGAAGGTTGCAAGTGTTGCAGAAGCAATTTGAACACTGTGGCCAGATTTAAATCCGGTGCAGTTTCTGATTTTTATAGGCAAAGTCTCTGAACTTTTCGATTGCATCCAATAGGTTTGTGTTTTACCTCGTGTGAAGTGAACGGGACCAGTATGCCGATGCCTCCGGACAGTGTGGTGTAGACCAGCGACTCAGAACCTCCAGGGATCAGAGTGGTTTTCTGGAGCGACAACACGGTCTCTCCTACATGGTAGTTCACGATTACCTCGGCCTGGAGAGACAGGAAGAGCAGAGGGGTGACACAGGTTATGTGTTTTTGTTGTCACATACAGCTTTAATCTGGCTGCTGTGAATCAAACAGGTAAATACAAAGAACTCCATGAGGACATGAGAAATGAAATCGTATCAGACATGTCACCTGAAGCCATTTTATGTCCCAACTCCCCAAATCATCTGTCCTGACAGCTGCACATACGTACGAAGCACATTAAGAGTGGTGTCTGTGCCAAGGTCAGAGAGAAGACACACTGTCATCCTGTGCTTAAAGGAAATTGGTGCAGATGACTTAATCCAATAATCATCAAAAAACGACTGCACCGATAATTAGAGGCAATAATCAGGATGTACCTTGTGTACAAAGGCAGCATTCGGTAGCAATAAAACCCCACCATTAGGCTGACCAAACCACGTATGGGACATACATGACACTGACGCCATGGGACCACGAAAGTACAGAGTTAAAATAAACCCTGTGCTCCAGACACTAGTGAGCCAGACATGCACAGGACACAGCTTCCCTCTGAAAACAACAGCAGCTCTGTGTGACACCAACCACAAAGTCTCCTGGGAGGGGAAACATGAATCCCGCACAAGATTTAATAGAAAGCCTCAAAGCACTAAGAAAAGACTGTGAATGATGAACCTCTGCACCTACTGTCTTTCATAACTGACCTGAAACGCTTTCAGAACACACTGTTGGTTCTGTGATGCTGTACAGTGGTGCTTCAGGCTAAATGCTAACAGCAGAGTATAATGTTTAGCCTGGTTAGCCTCGGAGTTTAGCCTGTTAGCATGTTTTCACAGCTGAAGTTACAGGATACAGCTTTAGTTATGCCAGGATTTTCTCAAAAACATCCAAAAGCTTTCGAGTCATTTTACTCACAGCCCACACATGTGAACCTTCCTGAGGTGATAAAGTCAATAGCTTTTGTCCTCTGGAGGCCAAACATGCTTCTACAAAACTTGGCGCTAATCCATCCACTTCTTGCTGCACTAAAGCTGCCAAGCAAGCAAACGTTATCAGTTCTACAGAAAACTTTATGCGGAGTTTGTGATCACATCATCGTTTTCTTTTCTCTACTGCTCTAAGTAATCAGCTTTATTATAAAATCTGGTCTAAACTGCCTGTACTTTAAATGAACTTTGCATTTTTCTTCACTTAATTTGAATTAATTTCTTTTCTATTGTATTTTTTTTTTACATGCTTTTATTTTCTCATCTTGCCTTCTTTAATTATTTAATTCTATAAATCTGTGTGTTCTTCATCTAACTTATCTCTTCTTTTCCAGGTACATTTTTTATTGACTTTTTTCAACATTAACTTGTGAAGTACGTACATATAACAAGGTGCTACATAAATAAACCTGCTTGCCAACTGACAAACGAGCCACTTGACGTATGAGCAAAATGCATGACTTGTACTTCCAATTTTCAGTTAATAATTAAAAGTTCAGAGAGTTTTTAAAGGTGTGACAGCATTCTTAAGTTGTGATTTCTTTGTATTCCAAGTGTTTGATCTGCATCAGCTGGACTCTAAAGGTGCGTGGGGATCTCCACTGTGACCATTTCAGAAAAATCAAATGTTGGACAAAATAAAACAGGAACCGAAGCAAAGTTCCTCTGATCTCACTTTGGTCACAACTTGCTGCTGTGTACCATTCAAACGCAGTGGAAGTGATACATTCGACAAAGTAGCTCAACACGCAGCTCACAAGATGTTTCCTAAGTGTCGAGGAGTTAAGGGAAAGAGGTCAGCACAGGTTATTCTGGTCCTGGGAAAATGAAGGACTCCCTAAGCGCTACTCAAAACTTTGCGCACGGCCGGTGCAGGACCAGACGATTACCTCATTAGGTATTTGAGGGAAGGTGACGAAATCAACAGGATTGTAGCTGCTGTCTCACACCATGTGGGACGTGTCATACTTTGCCACCGTTTTTGTGTCAGTTGAAGACGTAAATTTCAGAATATGGGTCAGTTAATAAATGATGACAAAAGAAGTTTGAGGTAGGTAAGTCAGATAAATGTAAATGTGAGCCAAAAGATTTGCTCCCGTTTTTAGAAAACCAGCAATAAACCCAAAGAAAAAAAGAGGCTGAACTCTTGAGGTTCTCTTAATATAGCTGTGATAGGAATCATGTTTTTTAAAAATCCAGATACATCCATGTGCTCTCTCGTGTGGTTCACATCAACTTTTGACCTTAACTGTACACTTTTTATATTACTTTTTTTTTTTTTTAGGATTTCCATATTCACATGCTTTAGCAACACAAGTGTGTGATTGTGTTTGACTTTTGTGGTCAAAACAGTCAATCCTTTCACTTTGCTCAACAGACAGCTGTCTCTCTGTGTCCAAATAAAAGCGGAATGCATCTAATTTAATGTAAGGCAGCATTTAGCCGAGGACATGTATGGATAATTAGGTTCAACCGGCCAAATGCGATCACACACATACACAACATTTTGGATAAAGACGAGTTCAGGCGTCCACGCCCGCATCTATTAATAGACGCAGTACATTTCCAAACTCCAGCAAATCAATGTGTGCAGCGGCAGAAATAGCAGACAAACACTGTGTCACAAAGGCAACTGGGACCAGCTCATAATGTCAAAATTGGAGGGACTTTCCCAGTCTATGTGCTACCTAAACAGTTTTTGACCAGGATTTAAAATATGGGATGAGTGATGCCGTGTGTGTTTCTCCTGAGTGTGCGACTTGTGCTGCATTTGTGAGGAGGTTAAACTTGTGGTTGATGGTGGTGTGTGTCTGCGGAGGTCAGAGCAGTGGAGGAAGCACATCAGGGCACCGGGCCAGACTCCAGCACCGACCGGACGGCCATTTCAGCTGCAGCACAAGGCGGCCCGAGTCACTCGACTTGTTTTTTCTTTAAAGCCTACAGCAGCATTAACCCTCTGATTCCCAAAAAAACTCTCCAGAAGTTTTGAAGGGAATCTTATCTTTTAAAAAATAAAAATTACAAATTACAAATCACAAAAATTACGTAATTTATCAGACCAACAGTTGCCAGATTTTCAACTCTTCAACAGCCCTTGAACATAATGTGCAGTTCTGTCAGGTAATTTAGCCAAAGGAGGTGCAGCGTCGAAGAATGAGCCCACGAGTAAGTAAAAGTGTGACAGGAGCAAAAAAAACAAAAAAAAAAACTGTCACGATCTTTTACAATATAAATGCTGACAAACAGGCTGCCTTCGACTCTTAAAGACCTCCAGATAAAACTTGAACTGTGCAGCAATGACACCACTGGCCTTGTCTGATGCTCTACTAGCTTCTCCATCATAATTAAGAAGGAGAGAGCTTTGCAATCATTATGATGATGTGTTATCAATGCAAACTTACTTAAACCAATTGAGAAAATCAAACGGATCTTTTTAGTTTTTTATTCTAAACTAAACTGACAGCACAAGCATGAAAGTAGGCCTGGACCTGGACAAAGCATGTTCAGTCTGACTTCTCCTGTCAGACTAGAGCAATGCATTTCTATTACATTCAGGTTACACACTGGCATCTGCAGCTCCTAGTAGAGTTGACACAAACACTCACCAGTAAAAAGCAAGCAGGCAAAACTTTAACAAATCATTTTTTATGTGACAGTGGCTTGCTTCCAGAAACCTGTATGAGACGGATGGATTGGTGAATAATGACAGCGCTTTTACCTTCTGTGATGCTCCATTAAGGAGGCCCCTGTCCCACAAAGCTTTGTTCCCTGTGGGGTCTTCATCCACATCATCGCTGGTGTTCGGGGGAAGACGCACCTGGGAAAAATCAAACACACCATGAAGGGATGTTATGTCTTCTCATCTTGTTAATCCCAAAGGGCTCCAGATGTTTTAGCACCCTCTTGACAGTCACACAAGATTAACGGCTGAAATGACATCTGGAGACGCTCGATAATGTAATAAGATCAATGCAAATGTACTGTTTTAAAGCTTTGTTATAACTGCAAACAGCTTCACTGTGTTTAATATGACTGTAAAAAGGAGAAAGAGACAGAAACTAGCAAAGAGAAGAGACAAGTGAATTAGTAAAGCCCTACTAAACTGACATTGTCTGCTTTGACTCAAGTTGATGAGTTTAGTCAGCAGCTTATTCTACCAGTACGTGTCCTCGTCCCCGTACTTACGATGCTGATGTTTCCAAACTTGTCAGCGGAGGCCATGGTGTCGTAGTCGAGCAGACAGGCTGTCGTCACCCAGCGGGGATACGTGTCATCGGCGAAGATGATGAGCTGGTTCTCGTTGCGTCGGTAACGAACCCAGAACAGACTCTCCTGGACGTCGGACACGATCACACGCTGGCCAATGGTGTGGATGCCGGTCACCAGGTTGGGAACGTGCTGGAGAGGAAGAGGAAGATGACGAGTGAGGTACTAAGTAGACTCAAAACATGATGTGATATAGAACTGCTCTGCAAGCTTCTTTACTGAGACATATGACATAATGACATAATTGCTCCGACATCTAAATACTCTGCAAACAAAATGCTTGTCATGGCTCCAGACTGTGAGCAAACGTTTATGTTTTGTGCATTCGTGCAGGTGTCCAATGATCATGAGGCTGATTTGTCGGCATGAGTAGCTACTCTGTTGTCCTACTTTTAACAACAACGGATATTTTCTTCTCCCTGCCTGACAAATAACACAATCCATTCAAGCTGCTACCGTGTTCCAAAGATAAAGCGTCAATAGCTGATTATATAGTGGAAGAAGCTGCTGAAGAGGCAAACGTCTGACACAACTAGTAACGAGTGCAGGTACAAGCAGAGGATACCAGCTGAGCTGCTGGAGAAAAAGAAACGACTGCATTCAATCACAGCAGCTAAGGTAGTGTAAGGGCTGCAGAATTAAATATTAACAGTGACTTTGACTTCTCACAGTTAAATTACCTTGATCTATTGCAGTATTGGTATTTAAAACGCGCTCCACTCACAGAAAAGTCGATCAAATCTGACATTAGAACACATTATTTCATCCTTTTCAAACTATTTTTGTCACACACACGTCTAACAGCAAGTAGCCTGCATGAAAGGAGTAAAATGACTAAAAATTGTGACAGTGGATAAGCAGATGTTGAGCCGGTGAGGAGTTTAGCCTGTATCCAGTTTAAATGAGCGATATCAGACAACTGGTGATGAAATGAATATATTGTCAGATTGTCAATCTGCATGTGCAAAACAGTTTGGGCCACATCATAAACTATGTGTGACAAACTAAGAAAGTTGTTGTGTGAGCTGTTTCCATGTAATTATCAAGTACATTTGTTGGGAACGTTCAAAAAGAAAAAGCATATTAGACTTGTTTCCATTAGCTGCTGTAGCGCAAATAAACTAAGCTGTGTAGCGTCATCAGAGAGCTGCGATAAACAGAGTAGAAGAGGCCGGAAACAAAACCAGACGTTTTCAAGCTGCTACGAAACTTAGAAGAAACAAACAAAACTTTGGCCATCTACAAGAGAAGTCTTCAGGAACAGTTTATAATCACAAAAGATGTAATTATTCTTTCATTCTAACTGAAGTCAAAAACCAGCTCAAGTGAATGAATAAACTTTTTTGCGCAACTGATATTTTTGTTGTTTCCAAAAGCACTTTGGATACAAGGCTGCTGACAATAGGACAGATACTCGCTGAAGGTTGTTTGTTCTTTGTGGAGAGAAGGTACATCTCCACTTTACAAAACTGTGCAGCTTTGGGTAATTTTACCTTAAAGTGCTTCAGAATTTAATTAACTCATCTACAAAAGGAGCAGTTGGAAAAGCCGCAGACTGTGTTAGTACTGATTTCGAAAATCCGACTAATTAAAACCGTCGCTGTTGTGCACTTGGATAAAAAAGTCTTTGTCTTCAGAGGAAGGAAAAGCCGCGGTTTAAATACAGTGAAGTTACCAACAGTCACTGGATTAAGGGCTTTATTTGTTTTCTAAAGGCTAATATCCTTTACTTAGATGATTCAAATGCTAAAAATAAACCCTTATCTGTACCGCGGTTTCTCTTACCAGATTAAGTCATTAAGAGAAATTCGGGGAATACAGGTAGATCTGAAATCAAGAAAGCCTATTATCTGACCCTAATGACCCTTAACAGGCTTTTAAGTCTGTAATTACCTACAAATGTCTCTGCAGCTGAAGTATCAGTGAGGCTGTAGTAAACCCTGGAGTGCAGCTCAGAAAACCATGTTCAGGAGTAGTCAGACTGTTAGAGACCTTGTAAGTGCAGTTATTTGATAAACGTGTGTCGCTTTTATCAAATCAGGCCTCACACATGACAGAGATAAAGACTGCCCGCATGGCCTTTCTGGTCCACAATTATCTGGCTATTTCTGTCGTACACCGCAAAGCTTTAAAACTCCTAAATGAAGAGATTTAAATGATAATTCAGATCGTGTTACATGCATTTAGAAGTTCACGACTGTCTCTGTGGCAGCTGTGGTGCCGTCCTGAGACGAAGCTCATCATGTTAAAGGATGTGAACTCTCCCCCTGACCAATCAGTTGGTCGTGGTTTGGGTGAAAGGTGGCTTTTCGCTGTGGATGGCCCCTGAGCTATGTCTCCAAGGACCGACACTACGTTTTTCAAGT
This sequence comes from Stegastes partitus, assembly GCF_000690725.1. Classification (NCBI taxonomy): domain Eukaryota; kingdom Metazoa; phylum Chordata; class Actinopteri; family Pomacentridae; genus Stegastes; species Stegastes partitus. The sequence continues at coordinate 218,301 of NW_007578693.1, forward strand.
GTCTAGTCCAAGTTGCATTTTGTAGCTACAAGACGGTTTCCTTAAAAGACCAAACCAGGACACTTCTGAGGACAGAGCTGCTGAATGTAGGTAAACGCTAAAGAGAAAACAAGTGAAGGCCACATTTTAGGGTGTCAAAACTAAAGGATTAATAGCGACTAGGCTATTAACTGTGTGGGAAGAGACTGTTAAATAAAACTGCTTGCCTAAGATGTCATTAATCAGAGCTGCTTTGATAAATTGCACACACTGTGAAACAATACTTCATGGTTTTAGCAGGTGTGCTTACAAAAGGGTGACAGACATTGGTAAAGCCTAGCCTTGGACTATTTTTTTTTTCCAGTCAGATCTTCATTGATTTTTATTTTTTTTATTTTAGTCTAGAACTAGATTTAACCCTCTGAAACCCAATTAGTTTCTGTTTTTTTTCTCCTTTCACAGTCACTAAATGTCTCTTTAGCAGCACAGCACAGTTATAATGCCAAGAATTCAAAAAAAAGAAATAACAAAAAGTTGAATTTCTTCGATTATTCACTTCTTCACATTGCCAATACTGAGGAAAAAATTGTGTCTCTACATATTGTACATATTTTACAGCTTACATTTATAACTGTACTTGTCTCCACAGCCAACAGTTTAGCTGAAAAGTCCCAGATTTTTTGTCACGTGACTGTTGGTTGTTGCTTTACAGCTACACCGAGGACTGCAGAAATGTTAGTGTTCTCACAGCATCTGGAGTTTGGTTTATTTTTTAGCAAGTTTTACATCTACACATGTAGAATATGGTGATTTTAATGAAATATCACAATATTAAGGTGTGAATTTTTCAGACCAGACTAAAAGCGATACAACCAAAGCCACTGCGAAGTTGAAAATCCAATGATTCTGAAAAATACTTTATTTATCCCAGAAGGGAAATTCAATTCTGTCGGTTTTTACAGTTTTTGGCTCTGACGAATGGTGTAATTTTGCCTTTCACACCTACCAGAGGGTTAATCATAGTCTGGAAAACTGTCTGAAAGTGACAATCTAACATGCTTCCTTTAACAGCTCACACAACACAAAGGCCTACATTAGGTGTACAGATGTTTGTGTATTAAGCTCTTACCTTGTTCTCACACTTGCGCAGCAGCTTCTTTTTGCCCAGGTCGTAGATTCTCAGCAGTTTCCCAACTCCCACCAGGACTCGTCCCTGGAATGGTGCAATGGCCAAAGGCACGTCCTCTACTGGGGTCTGGCAATAAAAAAAGAAAAAACAATTTTAAGGAAAATTCAGGTGAAGACGCAGTGAGTTTGTCTAAAGCAAAGACAGCTAGTATTTCTTCAGTCTAAGACCTTTTTGAAGATGGGTCCAATGTCTAGCTAAGCACAGCTTTAGACCTAATCTCCAAATCCCCTTAGGTCATGACATGGATCTCAGGTGGTGTGAAGAAGATCAAGACCGGCCCAAGCTCTTTGTTTAAATGGTTCGTAGACACAAAAGTCTGTTCTTCTGTCTACTCCCCTGCATCAACCATGAGACCTTCTGGTTTATGTAACATGGCTTTTATATATACACACATTTAAAAAACAGATAAACTTCATTAAACCTCTGAAGAACATTGTGCACAATTAAGATCAAAATTATTTGTCCCTGTGCCAATTTTTAACTTGGAGTGAATTTTCATTTGACAAATATGTTTCTTGTGGCTGGAAATGACAAACATGAGGCAAAAGATAATAAGACCTCATACCAGACCAGCTCGTGATACATTTGAACTACTTCTGTGCTGCTTTTGTTTTTTATTTATTTTTTCCCTCCCAAAAACCTACCATTTCTAAAACTATTCATACCTTTACTCTGTAATCAGTGGCATTTTTTTTTTCAAATAGTTCTTACAATTGCCAACAAGCTTTCTGCACATCTCCACTGGGATTCTGAACCACTCCTGTAATGATCTCCAGGTTTTTGAGGTTAGAAGGTTTCCTTGCCACCACTCTGGTCTTTAGTTCCTCCACAGATGGTCTTCGATGGTCTGGATGCTGGCTGGGTCGCTCCTAAACGGTTACACTGTTTTTTGTTAAACTATTGTCTGACCAATTTAGTTTGATGTTGTCTTGCTGGAAGGTTCAACGCTGGCCAAGGTCCAAGTTTTTCTGCAGACTGAACAGGGTCTTCCTCCAGAGTCTTAAAGGGCTCCTCTTTCCTAATGATGCTGTTTACTCGGCCAGGACTGCTGGTCCATCGACTGAAAGCCACACCCGAAGCATTACATAGCCACCTCCAGCTTGACTGTGAGGATGGTGTTCTTGGGGTTAAAAGCTTCTTTTCTTTGCCTAATGAAAGCTACATCCTTGTGTTGGAACAACGCCATTTTCCATCTCACTCGACAACAGCAGCTTTCTTCTGTGTTCAGGTGAACTTTTGTGTGCCTGTCTTGGAGAAGCCAAGTCCTCCTTGGTCTGAGTTGATGAACACCAGCCTCATAAAGTGTCTGACTGAGATGTTGGTACCGTAACTGCTCAGATTCATCAGGATGGTGTTGGTGGTGAATCTTGGATTCTTCGAGGCCTCTCACATTACCATTCCTGCCAGTGCCGGGGCCACTCTTGGCATCCTACACCACACCCAGTGTGGAACACCCTTGTACTTTTTGCGCTGTGGCCACTGGCAACTTGAAAACACTTGAATATGGTTTTATAGTCTTTGTCAGTCTCCTGAGCAGCCACAACTCTCTCTCAGTGATGGACAATAATAGCGAGCTCGCTAAGCTCTTTGGTTTGAGCCATGACTTGCAACAGACTAGTTTGAAGCAGCAAACTAATGTATCGGCTGCTCCCAATGTGTAGTGTTTTAGAATGCTCGAAACAGGGGGAAAAAAAGCTGCTTTTTTTTTTTTTTTTTTAAACTACATAAAAAATTTACAATTCCAATGGGTATGAATAATTTTGGACATAGCACATTCAATAAAACAGTTAAAAAAAACAACAATTAAACACAGAAATAGTCCAAATGTATCTGTAACATCATGTCCTACCCTCTTTTGTCATCAATACCAGAATAAAACTACTGATCATACATGAATCAAAATATGTGCTATGTATAAACAGGTTTGAGCTCAGCTGTATGTTCCTGCTTAATAACGTTACAAGGCAGCTGCTAAGGACAATATAACAACTTCAAATCTCGTAATAGCAAACCAAGTTAGTAAACTTTAAATCAGATTATTTTTTAGGATTCCTCTTCTATGTTTCAGAAATGTGAATCAGAAAACTGAACATAAACATACGACTGTGCATTTGTTGTTGCATTAATTAAAAGGTAATTATCATGGCGTCAGTTTTGTTTTTTTTTTTTTTGTTTTTTTTATGTATGACGCAGTTGAACATTTAAAAACCTCATTATTAGTTGAAAATATGTTCATAAATTCCATTTCTCAAACAAGATTATACTGGTCACAAGGTAAACATTTTCAATACTTTTCCTGTCGTTGATGAACTACGAGGTAACTTAAAACGCCCATTCTAATCAGCATCCTGTTGCTTTTCCGTGGCCTTCAACAGGCCTATTGCTGCTTTGATGCATGTTTCATGTTAATTGCAATAAATCCTACAAAGCAGCTTGAAGCCAGCAAAGGACAGTGTGTCTGCAAAAAGGGATCCTACTTCACTGTGTTCATTGTGCTTTCAGTAACTGCAGCATTAACCTTTTTAAATGTCCTTCTCTTCACATGAGCTGTTTTTAAGTCCTGTTGTTCAAAATCATTGATTCAAGTACAGACGGCATTCTTGTTTAGCACTTGAACATGTTTAAAGAGGACTTAAAGCTTTTGCTCTCACATTAAGGCAACAGCTTGCTGACTGTCAGACTAACAACAGGGTAAGAGTGCTGACACTGCAGTCATCTACCACTGATGCTGTTCCGACTCTGAGATGTTAGCTTGTCTACATTTGAGATGCAGTGATGATTTAAGGCTATCTTCTTCAGTGTCTCTCACACCGCTGGCATTATTTTTAGGTCTCAGAAGATGAATTTAGGCACCAAACTACTTGACATTTACGTTCAAGTCAAGCTTATGTAGCAAGTAGCAGCAGTTTTTCTGGATCAAAATGGGCTTTTGGGGGGTGACTTTGCATGAAATTAAGCCCCATCGGTCCATATTCATTGAACGCAATGACTCTGTTACCATTTTTGAAAGAAGTCTATGCATGTTCTTTTTATTTCGGGCCATTTAATAAACAAAAATGTCTATTATGTTTGAAAAAATGAACCCCCAATCAATTAAAGTGTTCCCCCCTTTATTTTTTTTTCTAATCCTCAATTCTTATGATTTTGGTGCCAGTGATTTTCCTTTTTTGCTGGCTAAAATCTTTGGGTGGCACCAAAAATTGCTGCATATGTTGATCTACAACATGCAGAGGGAATGAAACTAGTTGAAGGATTGTCATATGTAAAAACCGTACACCATGGCCTGAGTGAGCAAAGCAAAAAGGAACAAGGTAGTTAATCTGCATCAGCAGGTGTTTCCAGATGTGCTGTTCAAACTCAAAGCACAAGGAAGTAGGTGCGATTGAGGACCAGAAATTAGGGATTCACACTGAAGATTGATCTCAAACAGGAAAAAAAAAAAACCAAAAACAACACTTATACATGAAAAACAAGAATTAGGGAGCAGAAATTCTTTTAGTGAGTACATTAGGAGAAGTAGGAAATAAAAAACCAAAAACAACACTTATACATGAAAAACAAGAATTAGGGAGCAGAAATTCTTTTAGTGAGTACATTAGGAGAAGTAGGAAATATTTTAGGTGAAAATGAGGCACTAATCTAACTTGGCTGCTCTGTGAATAAATACATCTGGATAATTTTGGTTTTGCTGATGAATGAAGGTTGTTTTCGGAGGTACAGGCTGCACCAGCACCACTACTGGCCATGCGGCCTTGTGCATATATGTGTCCAGCCAGGTATGTCAACCTGCATGGTGCCATATAACACAAAAACATAACGTTCTCTGCTCTGTCTGAGTATCCATATGTATGTGCATGAGTAGAAGTTGTGTGTTGTGACCAGATAGAACGATCTAAAAAATCAGATCTGGTTAAGTGGTTGGGGAATTCCTCTAACCCCGTGAAAAGAAGTGGCTGACACCACTGTGCAATCCAACACTCATGACTCATTTCCCCTGTTAATCCACATCAGGTAACAAACACATGTGGGCTGATTCACCCCGATCATCTCCACCCTGCTCGAGTTTCCGGGGGAATTGCCCGGAGAGCAGCGGGTGGCGCCAGACCCAGTAACATCTGCGTTTGGCGTCAATAAAACTTTATTTGGGGCTGTCCTGCTGGGTGCACTCTGGAGACCCTTGTCCCTCGAGTCCAGCTCTTATCTCAGCACCCATTTCAAACCATCCCCCCCCATGGCCACCCTTTCTCTCTAATTATAAACACAAAAGCTGCGCGGGAAGCACATGGCTACCAGACTTGATCGACAGACACACATTAGCTGGAGTGACAGCCGATTCACAGCCTCATCAGAGCCTGAACGCGATGCAGCTGTGAGGAGCAGACACATGGACAATGGAGCTACAGGGCTTTGTCACATGGCACCACATCACACTTGTCAGGACGGGCAGATGGAAAAGCAACTGCTTTTCTCTTCGGTTGATTAAATACCGATGCTGCTAAATTTGTATTCTTTCACATGTCTAAATCTTATTTCACTTACAGTAAGCTTAGTGTAGGGCTACATGATACTGGAACAAACTGGCACTGTAATATTTTAGTGTTACTGCTGTATATATTGCAAAAAAAAAAAAAAAGTCATTTTCACCTTTTTACTTGAATACTTCTATTTGGAAAGACTTCATAATTCCTGAATAGATTTGGGTGATTTTATAGAGGATGCATAGAAAATAAAAGATAACTTTAAAAAAAACTTTAATCCTTTAACACTGCTAAAGGCTTTCAAAGTAGTTCTTTGCTTTGGATGATATACAGATTTGACTTTGCACTCGTCCCACATAGTGTTGTGGCGCTGATTTAAATGGTCAAATAAATCAGTTGTGTGGCGGCAACAATCACAGGACACTCATCATCTCTATAGTCAAAGTACTTCCATACAACTGACTACAGCTGCACAATTATGGCCAAAACGATAATCCTGATTAATGAATCAATATTGAGAATACAATAAGCCTATTTATCACTGACAATCAGTGCTTTTTTTCTTTTTTTTTTTCTCGCATTTTCACATTTAAATAGTCAGAGTACTGCTTTCACTTCCATGTTGTGCTACATTCCTGCAAATGCACAAACCTTTGTATTAAAGACTGAAAGCAAGGTTCTTCATCTGAGTTCAGAACATCTCCTAAAGGAAAAATATCAATTCAATTACACCTCAAATGCCGTACTTGCTGAACATCTGCTTATCAATAGACGCTACAATTTATCACTTTTCCCTGAATGCCTCACATGTAGGCTAAGGTAGATGCTAGCATGGAAGCTGTGCAGATAAAAAGCCCAATTCAGACAGGTATTACTTCAGGTGATTTATCTACATGGGCTGTTTTTTATGAACACAGTTTTCTAATTTTATCTCGTCTTTATTTATTCAAATTTTTAATTGTGAGAAGCCAAAATTGTTGTCATGATTTATATTCCGGTAATTGGGCTGCTCTACAACTAACATTACTGTTCTTTTTTGCAAGCACTGCTTCATTTTAAATGTTTCTCTCCTGTTTCCGTCCCATTTGCTGTGCACATATAGAGCCTGCATGTTAACGAGCTCTGTCTTGTAAATTAAAAAAAAACAACAACAAAAAAACACTAAGTGTATCCAAAAACTCTTAAATCAGAGTACGCTATAGTCAGTTGTATGGAAATACTTTGTCTGATGAGACAGACAGTCAAGTTTTCTTGCTGTATTAATCAGCAAAACTACCAAAACATTATGTGTTTAGGTAAATTTGAGTTAATCAGACCCAGTTTAGTGTCTATAAAACCCACCTTGTGCACAAACTCCAGCTTCTCCCCTCCACCAGTGAGCCGGTAGGTGTAGATGAAGCCGCCGCCAACTGACCTCGGGTTGAGAATCATGTCCCTGGCAACGCCGACCAGAACATACCAATCATCTCCTGTGTTGGTAAAACGACACACTGCAACACTGAAAAACATCAAGCACAGGGAAACGGGGGGAAAGGGGAGATGTGAGAAATGAAGAGAATTAAAAACAAGCAACACTTGACATAACATTGTGCATTTGAAGCTGCTACAGCAATAGCTAAACTACCAACTACCTTGATATTGGTGTAATATTGACAGTTTATAGTTTAAATACAAGGACTGCAGTGCATATTTTTAGAAAATGACTCCGGCTAGACATTTATAGTGTGGTATTGGGTTGCACAAATGACACGTTCCATAAACAGTTAAATTTTTTTTTTTAAAAAGAGAAAGTTCCCTACTTATTTTTTTAAACATCTATAGACCACAAAGAGATTCCAATACTGTGTAAAAAGGAAATATCTGAAACTGTCCGCTGCATTCGTGTCATTTTGAGTTAGCTGAGAAATATTCAATGATTAGAACTGAAAAATACTCATCTGTGCCTTAAGAACATACCACAAAAACACATGATATCAGACAGGACTGCTTGTTAATCCTTCCTCTGGATTTGCTTTTTGTTATTCAGTGGAACATATTTATATCACTGCTGCAAGAGGGAGACAACCTACTATTAACAAAAGCGCTGATTTAAAGTCTTCTTCATGTAATAACTTACTGCAAAATGAAACGTAACTGAACATCTCTATTGGACCTGAGGCTTGCAGCAGCCACATAGTATAATGACTGTATTTATGAACCCCTTGACAGGGATCTGGACTCAGGAATGAATGAAAAAAAAAGGAAGCCCTATTTCATCCGCACCAAACCACTAAACCTGGTCTCTCCACTGAATCGTTAAACCGCCTGATAACAGAAACCAGGTTAGATCCACTTTTGCAGCCCAACAGATTTCACTCAGGAAGATGTCTCATCTTAAGTTCAGTTTCGAAGCACCACTGGCGAGAATTTATGAGATCCTGTGAGACTTTTAGACTGGCTGTCAATTAGAGTGAAAGGTGTAATAAATGGGGAACAGTCCGGGGTGGGTCTGTGGGCTGCATTACCTCACTTATCCCCATCTCTAACAGACACTACTGACAGTTCAAAGTTGAAGCACTGTGTCTTGTGGGACCTTTTCTCCAACATCAAGCGTTTCTGCTTCACACTCTGCACATTCTTCCACTCTTTTCAACTCCTCTCCATCCTGTCTGTTAACAATTTCATTAAGTGTGACATCCATCTGTTAACAAAAACTCACAGCTAATAAACCGACTCTCAACTTTCTTTCTTTCCTACATGATCACCAATCCTCCGCTTCATCTGGATGTGACCGTATAATCTACACACGATGGCACTGAGGAGTGTTTCTGATTTGATCAACTCACCTAAAGGCGGCTTCGTTCTGTTCCAGCTGCACCTGGTCCAGCGTTGAACCCTGTATGGGGTTGACCAGTCGCACCAGCGAGGCCCACTGCCCGGCTCCAGCTTTAGGCGAACCAAAAATGGCTTCTGGGAGATTCTCGTTGAGGAAAGCAGCGGCCATCTCAGCGGCCAGTTCTCTTTCATCCTCTCCAGCAGCCTCCACCATCTCCTACAGGGGCACAAGAGAGTTTGCCATTTTTCTCTGCTGTGTATCCTTTTAGATTTCATATCTTAATAACAAAACAAGCACATCCTAAGACAGGAGCTGTGACTTTGACTGTGTTTTCAGATGGCATATATGAAATTATAAAATTATAGCAATAACTGAGACAGTGAATGATATCAATGATGCAAATAATTATCATTTTCAGTTATAATCTTCACACACGACTGAAAGTTGTGGCGTCCTTTAAATAAAGAGATACTGCCTCTCAGGCCTGTCTTTTATGTCTAGTGTGGAATCTGTTCTTCATTTTTGCTTCAGTATAGGTCAAGCGGATGGTGCAAATATGTAGAAATATAAATTTTTTTTAAAAAGCAGTGATGGAAAAACTGAGCCCCTTGCTCTTAATTTATTGTCGTCAGCTGCTGCCGCCATTATTCAAGTGGGTTTGACTGTCAACGACTGCATGTGCAATCACTCCAGAGGGGTTTTTCACCACACAGCAGACAGCAGAGGAAGCACATCTGTCAAGTAGGCTTGTAGCGGCTGTCAATCAGATTGACCTCTGATGATTGAAGACACAAATGCTGATTGATATTGATGTATGCTCAGTACGTTATCCTGTTTCGTTAACTAAAAGCAACACGCTGTCAGCTGAGCAACCCGTCAGCGGTATGGGAGGTTGCACCAACATCTGGTGGAAAAGAACTTTACTAACATGGACCAGAACCGACGATATCAGAGCAACAACGTCCCTCCTGTCATCACTTCTCTCTGCTTCTATTGCATTTATCTTTGTGGTTAGGGGTTAGGACATCTTAACTTTTTTTGTGGATAATGACCAAGAAAAATATACAGTAATCTGACGGGCCGAATGTGAGTCAGCTAAGGATCTTAACGACTAATTGTTAATCGATAAAAAAGTATTACACAGTAAGGCAGTGGACGAGGGTCATGCATGGTAGAAAATATACTGCAGAATTGCTGTAGTACCTGGTTGCACCACCAGGTGTGCCGACCACCTGTAAGAGTCACATAAAACGAACGCACCTCCCTACTGTCTAACTGTTAACTGTGCCAGTCGTGCTGATGAATTCTGCAGCATAAATTTGTAAACAAGTCTTTCAAACATTAACACAGCTCAGGAGCTGAGTGTCTGTCAGCAGAGGTGCTGCTGACATTCAGGAGCAGCAGAACTCCTAATATATGCTTCCAACAACTTTGAAACTAAAATGCGAAGGTGTGTTGACAAACTCTGCTCCAAATATACATATATTTTAGAGGTGGTAGTAAATGCGAACAAATATATGATAAAGTTTCTGCAGCAGGATTCTTGGACATCTATTGCAGTTGAGCAGGTTTTTGTTCCAGCAGCTGGACTCATTATTTTTTGACATTTACTTCAAAATCTACGGACTTGATTGGTTGAATTAATGGACCTTTGTCTATGAATATTTTGTGTGTGACTATGATTTGGGTTGCATATGACCTGATTAAAGTAATAGAACTGAAGTACTGGCTATGCTTGTCTTTTTTGTGAGGTTTCGTAGCGAGGGAGTTAAGCTATCGGGGCAAACTTCTAAATCGTGAAGGAAAATCTGTTTTAAAGTAGGGATGTATAATACGTTGGCGACCACATTGGTATCGGCCAATATTCGTGTTTTTTTTCCCATATATCAGTATCGGGTGAATGAACAAATTTATTTATTAATTGTTAACATGGCCGACTATCAGCTAAGGAGGTAGTTTTGCATCCAGGGACTCAATAATCTTCTCCTCGACAGATAAGTCAAGTCACTGAGGGAGCAATTTTTTCTTTTATATGAATAAAACACCCCAAAATAAATGCAAACACACAGGCCTGTGCCTCTTTTCCTGCCTCTGTCAACTTGTGCTACTGCTGCAATAAAAAGTGGGCTAAAAAAGCTGGCCCCCAGCCAAACCCAACTGCTGACCCTGAGTGAACACAATCAATTCCCACAACGGAGCCACTAAGCTGCAATCGTGTTCCGGCTATAAATTGTGACATGACAAAATAGGGGATATAAATGCTAAGTCTGGGAGGTCTCGACACTCTTAATGATGCGTTTTCACACTCATGGTCAGTATGATCACCGGCGAGGGCAGAATCAAAGCAGCTCCGTAGTAAACTCCTAGAATACCTGTATTGGGTTGCTCTCCCAGGAGACAGAGCACAGGCACAGCAAAGTGTCTGTTACAAAAGATCAAGACTTTCTTTTTAGGTTGTGACCTACAGAAATAGTAACAGCTCTCCCAGAACTCTCCTTTGGCCATAACTTTATTAGCCAGCATACCATTGTTCTGCCCCCCAAAAAAACTATTAGTGTGTGACACCAAAATGATTCTAACTTTGCCCTTTAGGTCGGAAGGATTTATTACTTCAATTATCTCATTGACATGGCACTTCATACCTCAGCCATCTGTTGCTTTCTTTGAGCTTTGGTCGCCTCGGTGTAGGCGTTGTGGTCGGTCTCGATCAAAATGAGGTTGTTGGTCTCCTGGTGGATTACAAACTTCCTGGGAGTGTACTGCAGAGGAAAGGCCACTTGGTTGAAGACGGCGCCGAGTTTCTCCAAAGCCAAGATTCTGTCAGACAGAAAATGACAAGAGAGAGAAGAGAGACGGTTACAAATACATTTGAACTTAAGGGGCACAGCGGTGAGAACGCTGAGATGTTCTGTGTTCCTCAACACACAACAGTCTGGCCACAAGAAACTTTTCACTTCAGCGTTGGACTGTCAAACCACCAACACACCATACCAGAGAAATGTGTCACACAATACCAGGCTATGTGGTGCACTTATTATATACTTGAAGTAACTGTGTGTATGCTCTATTCTTCTTATGTACGGGGCAAAGGCTGAAAGATTTGCACTTGAACTAGGTTTGTTTCCAAAATGACATAACTGCCTTGTTGTAAAAAAATAAATAGTTAACGGCTGTGCAACCATTTCACATAGGGATGCATAACAAAGCCTGGTATGAAAGAAGCCCTGGGACTAAATTAATTAAGACAGGAGGATTGATAACCTAAAATATCAGTTCTGCTGTCGGTGTTGGAGAAATTAAAAAAATGTCCCATTTATTATAACTATATGGACATTAGCTTGCACTTTTTCTCTCATCAGCTGCATTTTTAATTTGTCTATGAAGCAGTTTACTAAAGTTCTCTCTCGCTCCGTCGCTGCAGCAAACACAAATCCAGTACTAAACACGCATTCAAGTTGAAAATTCTCATTGCCACAAGTGCAACAAGTCTTTTGCATGCAGTAGAATAAATCTGTTGAAACATCCAGAGTTAGCAGTTCTACACTCTCTGGCTTGTAGTTCACTTCTCATTAACCCAGGTACGGTGCACATTTTAAGAGCCAACAGTGGACTTGGTGTTAACTAGATTATGCAAACATTGGTTAATGTTTACAAGGAAACATTAACCCCCTGATTGTTTAGTTGTGGTTGTGTTCACAAAGTCAGTCTAAAATAGAGCATCATCTGAACTTTCATTTAGAGATTCAGTTTCAAAGCAGGTTTAATTATTTGGGGGCTGCAAGAAACCACTGTCCTGCTTTATTTCTTATCTTTTCTCTAACTGAATGTTTGCATTAGAGCTGGAGTAGAAGAAGCAATCAAACTGTTTTCTTATGTAAAACTAGTCATGCTGCACAGTAAAAACACTGTTCTGCTTTTAGTTTTTTCATTGAAACTGAAAAAGAGATAATTAAAGAAACACAGTAATATTAATTTGCTTTGTTTTTTCTCTTAAAAAATGACCCACAGGAGTACCGTTAAAGCATCACACTGATAAACAGTTTCACTAAGACGAGTATTACTGATTACTAATTGTACAGCTTCAGTAACTTCACTGTTTTGTTTGCTTTCTTCTCTGCAGTTTTACAAGTTTGTAAAGTCAGATTTCATCAAAGTGCTGATTCTATTCAATTTGCTTTCAAATAAGGGAAAAAAAACAGAAAACCTTTGCAAATGACTGGAATAGGTCTGTGAAGATTCTCAGTCATCCAGGTCATGGCTATTCTCGCAGTTTAATCGTAACAACTGGGCTTGCTTGAGTTTCTTGAAGACAGGTGAAACATCTTCAAGAAACTCACGTAAGTCCAGTTGTTTCGATTAAACTGTGAGAATGACTGGAATAGGATTTGTTTTTGAAGAACAACTAAAGCAAATAACTAGTTCAACTGATGCAGTCACTTTTACTTTAGATGGATGAACTGATTTCAAGGATGATTCGTGGACTAATTATTTCAACTCTAGCATGAGACAAATTTTAGTAGATACTAGAACATAAACTGTTAATTTCATGGCTAACCAGCAGTGCATTTTGGTTCTATATGCCACACGGTTCTTTCCCTCCCAAAATCTTCAGCATTTGTACATTAACATGACAAACAATGCTGCTTTGTGTTGTGTACTAAACAGTCTAACTGTTGCTTCCATACCTCAGTGTGTTGGTGGAGATGGCCACGATGCCTTCTGGGCATTGCTCTGAGGCGAAGCCGGAGGCGTACTCCAGAGTCTCATAAGAGAGGGGGGTCAGATGGAAGCGAGACTGGTATGAGTAGCTGAGCCAGGAGCGGCTGGACATTGCCAATACCTATTAAAAAGACAAAAAACAGATTTTTCAGCTGCAACTGAAAAGGTTTTTCCAACAATTTATTAAGTGATTTATGCTCCTAAACTCTTAAATGACAAAAGTACAAAGCTTAACGTTTTCTGTTAAAATTCCTTACTTTGTCTGATTATGAGCCAAAAGACTAAGAGAGCATGCAATGTACTGTTTCAGATTTCAGTTGGAACTATAGCAGCATGCTGTCTAATTTTAAAGTGTGTTGATATCAAGTAAATGAGCCACGTACAGCTTCCTGCCCCTGCATCCTGACTCTGAACAGTTTGACAGGTCGTGACCCCAGGTAGCGTGTTCTGGTATCGGATAGGTCACCGGTCACTGGGTCCAAAACGGTCCTGAGCAGCACCCCGTTCTGAGAAACAGGTTAGAAACATGCACAGATTACTGAAAGACATCATCTAAAATCTATATCTCAATAAACTGTCACAAACACCCACAAGTTATATTAATTTGTTGATTCAAAATCTCTGCAAAGACCTCCTCTCTCTGGATTGTGGATAACTGGTTGGTTGAAATTGTGGCTGATGCAGACAGTCTTAGAACCTAATATTTACTTCTAATATCAAGTAACATTCTTTCTGGATGAAATACAACACAGATGTGACCAAG
>NW_007578693.1:232428-245745 GCF_000690725.1 Stegastes partitus
ATGAAGATCCAGAGGGTTATAAACATAGAAAACAGCCTCACTAAACTGTAAACACAGACATTTAGACCAAAGAGGTTTCTTTTTCATTTAAAGAGGAGTTTACTAAATGGGATTCACAGACATTCACGTGCGGGTGTGCATGTCAGGCTGCAGCACCACGTCCTCAAAATAAATTTTAAAAAGTCAAACAAAATCGTTCTTCAGCCAAATAATTTAGCACGATCTGCCATTTCAGATCACTGCAAGCGGGAGAATCGTGATGAATTGGGAAGACGCGAGGATCATAGGGACTGAGGAGCATAAATACAGGCACTGGATCCAGGAGGCCACTGAAATCAGGAAGCAAGGCTCACACACAATCAATAGAGATGATGGAGCGTTCCTTCTATCCCACACCTGGGACGCTCTGCTCCAGAGACCACCGCGTGGCGATAGGTGTGGCCAAACTGACACACCCACTGGATCTGTCAGATTGGCCACACCTAGGAAAAACAGCTGATAAAGACGCGTCACACATGTCAGATGACACTTCTGAAGAAGGCGACAGATGGAACGCCGTAACATGTCAAGGGACAGCTAACAACTTCATACCATTGTCCTATTACAAAGAAATTCTTAAGTCTACTTGTACTTTGAGGACAAAATGAACATCTTTGCTACATATACTGTAGCTTCTCTCCTCCTGGACATCCCTTTAAAACCACCCAATACCTGAAGGTGTCAAATACCATCGAACACATTTTAGAAACACTTTTTCAAGTCATGCGACTAACCTACTGCCACGACTTGCAGTGAATCTGCATTGCACAATCTGAGTATATTTTTTCACCTTTTACTGAATTCTGAAATCTTACACTTCAATAAACAACTAAATTATTTTTTTAGTGGCCTTATTCTCAGCTTTGCAGCAGCCTGTCAAACTCCAAACCTTTCCAGCATCAAACATAAACACAAATGGTCATGGACCAACAAACACATGTGCAGGCTGATACATTAAACATCAACACTCCTGCAGATACAAACTTCTAACAGAAAAAGTAGCTGCAGGTTAGAGTGAAGCAGAATCCTCTAGTGAACCTTAAAAATAAATATTTTAATGCCAGAGGCTACTTAGTGGGCATCCTTGAGGGCAGTGAAAGTGTTGAGTCAAACTTCATGTTGCATTAAGTTTCCCCCTGAGGAAGAGTTCCTGCTACTTGAAGAAGCACGTACATTACTTATGACTGACCTGAGAGGAAATTTAAAGAACCTAGTGTCGGCTGAAAGTGATTCATATCAGTCACTGAAACAAACTATTTCTGATGCCGTTTCAGTCATTTTCTGATGTAATTCGTTGGCCCCAGAATAAAAGTTATTTGCTGTCATGGAGGTTGCAATTCTGAGGACAGCTGACAGTCTTTGCATTTTTTCCCCCCCAAATCAGATAAATAGAATAAATGTTCTAACATGCCAGGTTGTGACAGGTGTATTTCATTTACAATCGTGTCTCTCTGTTCATACCGAAGGGTCCAGGGAGATGATTCGGACGGTGTTGTCAACCAGTCCAACAGCCAGGAACCGAGAGCGCTGCTCACCAGGTGGAACGTTGGCCAGACTCATGCAAACCACATCAGCGGACATCTCCTTCCTCTCTGTGTACTCGTTCAGCTGGCCGGACTAGAGAAAAACAAAAGCGAGAAAGAGAGCAACAGTATTATTATAGTATTTAACATTAGTTTTATCTGATACTCTTCAGAACAAAAAGAACTACTGAGGTGAAGGTAATGATATTTCATTTTTATAAACTGAGAGGCAATTCAATTGCGCAGACATTTCTGAGACAACAGTTTTGCTAATATTAAGTGTTTGGTCTGTTAATGTCAATATTCTACTGACTACTGGGGGGGAGGGGGTGATGATTAATATTCAAAGCTAAAATACAACAAGTAAAATGTTGAACATGTTTCAGATACACACAATCACTCTGCCCTTACATGTAGTCTACAAAAAGCAGCATATGGGATTTTAAAGCAAACTATTTTTCCACTATTTGAGTTTTATTAACTACCAAAATAACAAACAGTGTTTTCATTTACTATAGTGAGAAACAAAACACCCCAAATGCAAAACAAATGCACTGCTTTTAATCCAGACCACATCTTTTTCTTTTGACAATTAAACCATAAAAAAAAATAAAATAATTTCAGCCATTCTGACCATGTGAAGTATATACACAATATGCCAATGGTATAGAATTAAAATATCTTCTTTCTTACCGGGTCCATCTCAAAGTAGACCAGCTCCCCTCCAGTGAGGGCGATAACGACTTGCCGCTGGTTCACGGCACAGCGGACGATAGTCTTTTTACCAGGAGTCTTCCACTCATTCACACGCTTGTCTGCTCGGATGTGACGGATACCATCTGGGTAAACCTGTTAAAAGGGAGGCAAAGCAGGAGAAATAAGACGGAGAGAGAGACACATTTAAGTACTAGATTGGTTGTTTCTCATTAAAAACTATTATTTCCCTTATTCTATCAATTCTTGGATTCTGTAGTTAATCTTATGAACCCCAAAACACACCAGCAGGTTTGAAGCGTATGTTATTTTGTTAGTCTTCAAAACTTAGGGAAGTAAGTATGCAATGGCTTTGAAGGTACACATTTCAAATCCCCTTCGAACTAATCTTTGCAGTTTTTTTTCTTATCAGTGACATTAGTATTAACTGAAATCATCAAAACTGCTCATATGTAACTGTATCACTTGTGCTTTTGTCTGCAGCATCCACGTGGATGCTTAGATGATGCTGAAGGTACATTTCACCCACCTGCACGAGAGCGTCCTCGCCCAGCAGTGAGCAGGACAGAGTGGGCGTTGTTCCCAGAAACCCAGAATCCGTCACTTCCTCTACAGTCTCTCCGATGGACAGAACCAGAGTAGCGTTGACGAAAGACACGATGATGTAGGCGTCAAACTCGTCTAACGGACAAGGACACACAAAAGAGTAATGATTAGACAAACATTAGTGATGGAGCTGTTCTGAGCCTGAATAGGACAAATAAATGAGCAGGGATAGAGACCGCAAAAACATAAAACGACAGCATAGCAGAGTGAAAGACGTGTAATACAAACCTACTTTAGGCCACATTTAAGTACCATGTTTTGAGCAGGCAAATGGAAGCTTTCACATCCGCTTGATTATTTGCATGTGTTTACATTTTTTATCCTATTTAACACATAATTAAACATTTGGCAGACCATGGCTGGGACTTGCCTTTGCCTCAAAAACAAACAAACAAAAAAAACAAAGCTAAAACAGTACACATCACAAACTACTGTGCACCTCCGAGAAATATAAACTGCACCTGCGGTTTAGTAAAATCCACTTGCTGTATCACTTAAAAGCCAGCAGAGGTCACTGTGTCTGCGGTTTAACAGACACCTGCTGCAATCATTCGTCTAGAAGTTACCTTTATAGTCGTGTCTCACAATTGTTTAAGGTCATGGTAATGTTATTTTCACACTAATTTAGTCATAAGAAAATGAAATTCGGGAAAGTCTGGTGTTCAAATTGATCCATATCTGTTCCATTTAGCACTCACTTTTGTTGTAGGCAAATTCAATTTCTAGTTCAGCTGGATTTAGTCTAAACTTCAGCTAAGTCACTCAGCTGCAAAGTGCCAGAGCAACACTCATTATTATTTCTGCATTAGCCATGTTTGTACACTCAGCAGTATAACAAAAACAAGTGAATAGTGAAATGTATTTACTCAGACAGTCTAAGGATGAACTTTCAAGCCTCTAACTGAAAAGCTGGTGTAAATGAAAGATTAGGAAAAAGCCGTTTGGAGCAGGATCGTTCTTACCTTCGACATGTCTGCGTACTGTCCACACAGCGTTAGGATTACCGGGCAGCTCAGACACAGCCATCTCTGAAACCTGGCAGAGACGAATAGAGAAGGAAACAGAGGGGGAAAAAACAACAATGCTTTGTCAATATGTTGACATTTTCCAACTCATTTTGATCTACTGACAATACCAATATGTGCACATAAACATGTTTTCTATCCAACTGCAGAGTCTCTTCCTTACTAGAATTAACATATTATTATGTTTACTGCTACTATAATGGCCTGATGGCAGTTGCTCACATAAAACACAACGCTTTTCAAACAGTAACATTTACTAACACTTGCCAAATATGTATGCTGTTTTTAGCTTCTCAAATGTGAGGAATGCTGCATGTGTGCATACTAAACTGAATATCTTCGGATTTAGGAATGTTGGTCAGATGAAAAAAACACATCTGAAGATATCATCACGGTCTGTGGAAAATTCTAACAGATATTTCCAAGTCCTTTCTTAACTATTTGACACTGCTTGGTTTTAGAAACTCTGCCTGTAACTCTAAGAAGAAAAAAGAAGACTGGATTGATTATAGTTTTTGAATCCGACTAATCCACCAGACTTTGCATTTGTGCTGAGATCAAGGTGATGGACTGTTCAGTGTGTATTCACAGGAAAGAAATTTAAAAACTCCTCAATTTGTGTGTGTTTACCTCCAATCCGTGCCGAAGGACCCTTAGAGTAGACCTCGGTCCTCGTCCACAGGCTACATACAGCTGAGGTGTGTCTTCATTGGCCAAATCAGCAATCTGTCAGAAAAAAAAGTAGCTGGTGAGCCAGTATGAACATACACTGGAACCGAAACCAGAAACAATTCAAGCCCTTCCTTCTTCCTTCCTCCAACACACCCACCTGACAGGACATGATAGGCGACAGGTTCTCCTGTTCATCCACCAGCACCAGGTTCTTCAGCGGGCGAGGCTGGAAGAAGAAGGTGTCTCCCTCTTCCAACGGCATTGCAGACGAGAACTCAGGCTCTTCGTCATCATCGCCCAAGTGAGCAATTTGGTAAAGGTAACTGAAGTGAAACAAAGACAGACAACATGGGTGAAGCTGCCGTCTTGGCTGATGCACTCGTCGTTGCCCACACACACTGTTACATCAACACAGCACCATAATAAAGACTTCTGTGCCATCTGGAATCCTTATGCTCGACTGACGGATTGTACGGATGCATGTGCCTTTTTCAAAGCTTTCAATCACATCTCAGCAGATAAAATTAGCCTAAATTCACAGGTCAGCTTTACAGAGAGATGTAAAACTAGCCAAAACAACCCTACATTAAAAGCTCTGCCGTTGAGCTTTTTGCTAGCTTAACTCGTGTAATGCTCTCTGCTTGCCAACATGAAACTGCCTCCTCAGGTTTCTAAATCATTGAACAGTAACGCTAGATACTACAGTTAATCAGCAACACACTTTCTGACATGCACATAAAGAATACATGTTTTCCTCGTCGCTTGGAGCTTGTAGAGCAACACTACATCCCACACTCTCCACACTACATTTTAGACAGCGCATTAATGGAGAGTTACAACAAGGTTGCTGACCACCCATTAAGAAACAGCTTGCATGCAGAAATGCAGCTTTTTTAAAGCACTGCAGAGCTTTTCAGTTGTCAAGCACGTCCACTTGAGTGACTTTAATAAGGTTAATGTGACTGAAGTGAGTATTTTCTCACAAAATGGTATTGAATTGGGACTAAATAACACTAAATGTTAAGGATCAGAGAATTGATTAGGATAACCCTACAAAAAACAGAACTACAAATTAATTTCAACAATTTAGAAACCAAGTGATGTACAGTCTGAAACTTACTGGTTTCCAAACTCTGAAGAAACAAACAGGAAGCCAGTCTTCAGGACACACATGGCTGTTGCCACAGGGATTGTGTCGAAGTACTTCAGTCGGATTTCTGTGACCTAAGATGACACAGACATTATTCATAGCATGACGTTTATTTCAAACAAAACAATTCAATTTGGGGGTGCATAGTATATAAATAATACGAACAGAAAACGAGTGGTGTTAAAAGTTTGACATATTTCATAAAGTAAAATCATATTATTAGAATTAATAAGTGACAGATCTTTCAAAAGGCCCACTTTCCATCTGCACTCACCATTTCTTCATCTGTTTCTAGCGTAACTTTAAAGATGTCTCCCTGCTCAGTCTGGGCCAGGAAGAAGAACATGGACTTGGTCTTGTGGGTGGCTGAGCAGACAAATATCATGCCACGCTCTGGGTCATCCAGGTCATTCTGTGGGACGGGGCAGAAGAGAGTAGGTGGAGAAAAAGAAAGCAGAATTAAAATAAACATGCATACAGAGAGGAAAAACTGACAAAGAGTTGAGTGGGTGACTTAAATAATAACCAAACCGCCACATAAACAGGAAAAAACGGTTCCATTTATACTTATTGAATTGCGGCTTAAATCATCATAATCAGGAGAACTGTTGCATATTGAGAAGACGATGTATTAAAACACTGCCATATGATCAGCACATGAAGTCCTGTAGTATAAATATTTGCCTTTCCTGGTGTATTTCTACATATAAGACTCACCCTGCGTCGTGGGATGGGACAACGAATGTCAGGCTGGTCTCCAAAATTCTTGTAAGTGATGTAGTTTTCAGAGCAGATCAGAACTCCGCTGGGACCATCAGAACCACCAGGAACTAGAGAGAGAATATAACAGGATGTGTTTCTATAAAAGTCATGATCTAAGAGAAGGGTTAGCTCTATTTTACAGCTAACAGCTTCCCCTTACTACTCCATCGTGTGCTTTAATGTGTGTTAGTCTTGATAAACTTGTGCTGAGATCAGAGAGGTTGAATCTTTCTCCAGCGTCAGTCAGAGAAGAGACATGACAAACTCATCATATCTACAACACTTGGATGTACGCAATAATCTGCTGTACTCCAACAAGACAATGTGCAATCACCTTACAGCCATGCATGTCAATTTGCTTTTTCTAAAACAAATCTAATGCTATAAAGTTCCATATTTTAAATCTAACTCCAGGACATGTCATTTCCACTGTAGCTACCTGTGTGCAGACTGGTCTTCTTTACAGCCTAATCAATTATGAATTCATGTTAATCAGCTGATAAGTAGTGCAGCTATTGCTTCAGCCCTGATATGTGAAATCAACCTTACCTGTGATGAGGAAATTTCCATGTTCCTCCAAAGCTTCGCTGTACTTGCGCACCACGTGATTCAAGCCGAGATCCAGCTCATAAAAGGTGAGTGTCTGTTGTGTGTTTGCAGCTGCTTCTCCTGTTGGGTCATTGTCAGCTTCCTGGAAAAATTCAACATATCACCAGACAGGATCAGAGGTTGGTACAGTGTCTCCATCATGAGGTTCAATAGGAGTGTGACGGTATCACTTGTGGGCTGTTTTTATAATAATAAAGTGCTCTAACATTTTCTACTATGCTTTACGCTTGACTGCTGAAAATGAAAGCGCATGTTGAGATCAGAGGTGTGAAATCTTTCTCCAGTGACAGTCAGAGAAGAGACATGACAAACTCATCACATCTACAACAGTTTGATTTTTTGCAGGAAAAACTCTCATTTAGCAAAAATCTCTAAACGTTGTTTAATGTCCAACCTTGGTTTATCGTGATCTTACCTCGTAGTCCATTTCTAAGCAGGCAAACATTGGATTTTCAAAGCCGACATCGACTCCGACTACATGGTAGACCAGGGTGTTTGCTTTGTGGGCTTCCAGTGGAGAGGAGATGGTCAGTCTTGCAGCAGCATCTCTGTTCAGAATATAGACCAGCTTCTGTTTCTCTATCGCTCCTGGACAGGTGAAACACGAAACACAAAATATTTAATTTCACTGAACTTGCTTAAATGTAATTCTCACAAACACGGTTTTTCTATAGAAATGAAACAATCCCATTTTAGCAAACAAGACACATAATATATTACTACTGCACCAATATTTAACGTCTGATTATTCCAGAACTCAAAACTGAATTAATCTTTTTTCATCTGGACTGTAAGCAGAATAGTTTAATTCCCATTTTAAGTATGAGCTGCAAATGCAGCAAAAATAGAATTCTAGGAGCTAAAGGTCACACGAATCTGCAGGGGTCAAGCAGTGTAACATAAACGTCCACACAGACATCCATGTGCAGCCCATAATGTGTGACTGTGTGCACTGTGCAAGCCTGATGACTGCACCAGTGCCAGGAGGAACAAACGGTGCTGAAAACAAATTCTTTTTTTTCTTTTTTTTTTTTGAGGAGAGGTTGCGCGCAGAGGTCATCTACACCTTTTTAATTTGTCATTATGAGTTGCAGTGGCCTGATCTTTTAATTTCTCTTCCTCTGTGCCACATTAGCAGAGCTCTGCTTCTTGACTCAAGTTTTAAACAGACCAAATCACAGCACTGCAGCTGCTGATTCTGTCGTCTTCATTCAGATGATTTTTTGTCATGCAACACAAAACAACAAAACATTTCTCGTTCTAGTTTTCCATAATGTCTGAAGAAACACAGTCCAAAAATAATTTCTCAAAACATTAAACATCCATTAATAAGCAAAAAAGAAAGACCTCACTTAAAAAATTATGTAAACTGAAAAATACCATCTGCAGTCAACACAAATAACCTGAGTTGTAATTAAAGTAGCTACTGTGAAACTTTGGAGGTGCTATTCTGTCCATCAACGGTGCCCAAATTCTCCAGAAATCCTGTCCTATGTCCACCCACTGTGCTTGGAACAGGAAGGCAACAAACTCTAGCAATAGGCAATTTCACAGCGCTTGGCACACTTCAGGAACAATCACTGACACGGTGCCACAGCCCAAACTGTAACTATCTGAGATATCCCATAAAAAGCACAAATTCACAGCCTGCTTTTGAGAAAGATCCACAAGAGACCCAGGTGTTTTTCTAGTCGACGTTCAAATTCTGCATCAGTCAGCTCACAGGGGTGAAGAAACCATGAAATGGCCTTACAGCAAACATTACTGATGTGATAGCAATATTATTATGATTTACGCAGCATAAGCACATTAAAGCAGGGTAAAAAGGAATAAAAAGATAAAGATAAAGATAAAGATAAACTTTATTCAT
This sequence comes from Stegastes partitus, assembly GCF_000690725.1. Lineage (NCBI taxonomy): Eukaryota > Metazoa > Chordata > Actinopteri > Pomacentridae > Stegastes > Stegastes partitus. The sequence goes on from NW_007578693.1 coordinate 241,399, forward strand.
CCCGAAGGAAATTGTTTTGCCAGAGTACAGTTAAAGCAAGCAAACAATCCCTCTTTAACCATCCCCGATATCCACATGCCTGTAATTACAATATTCTGTTTATACTCTGATGATTTCCAGTGTCTGCACCACTCTGCCTTTTACTTATCTATATATTAAGTGACCTGAAAATAGAAACCCACTCGACACTGTAATGCAGTCCAATTATAAATGCACTGCAATAAATACTTATGCATAATAAATATCTTTAAAAAGCATGGTGGTTTCCTCATCTGTGTTTAGTACAAACGTATACATTTGATTTTAATTCTTACCTATCATAACAGCTCTGCCTTTTGGGTCGACAGCCAGGAACTGTCCAGGAACAATGCGTCGGCAGCCGCTCTTCCCAAACGTTTCCTGGTGGATCTTCTCAAACATGTTTTTTGATGGATGATACTCCAAGATGACGATACGGCCACTGTCACTACCCACGACAATGTAATCTACAAACACATAGATACATACATACATAAATACAACAACAATACAGGAGTCTATGCTTACACTTCAGTATTTTATTAATCGATGGTCATCTCCATCATCAGATCTCAGGGAAGCAAAGAGAAACCTTCTTCACACAATAAAAGATAATGCAAACACAGCAGCTAATTTATGCAATAAAGACCATTTAATGAAATAAGTACATTTACGAGGTGTACCTTAAAATATATAATCCATGTGTGTCGTCACAAACACGTGCATAAAATCTTGATTACATACCTTTGGTTCCTCCTGTAAGTCTGAAGGCCATCAGGGATCTTATGATGCCGAACACCTCCACTGTGAGAAGAGTGTGCACCTTTCCTGTGTTGGCATCTGGTCGCAATATTTCCAAGATTTTCCCTCTGGAAACAACAATTTCTTGCATCTTGGTTCCTACCAAAGCAGAAACATCTCATTTCAACATTTGTCATATGTCAGATGAGAGTTCTATTCATAAATAAGAGCTTGTATGTCTGTGCTTGCTGCCAACAACTGAAACTGCATAACCTGCAAACCACAGCTGCCATAAAGGATATTTATAGCACTCATGACAAAACTGGCTCAGCCTATTAACATGTCACCTTTGCATCCTGATTACTTAGTTCTTCATGTATTTGTTATAACGACTGCTTGGTTTTAAGCCCTGTATTTTCATGTCTGCTTTGTGCAGCACCTTAAAACTCTATTTTAGAAAGAGCTACCGCACTAAAGTTATCATTAACTGGTGCAAACTCACCTGAGAAGTTTCCATGGATAGCATGGGTGATGCCAGTGGCGCGCTGCAGGGTGATGTTGTAGAGAAACATGGCTCCCGTTTGGTTGGTTCCACACTGTGTTCTTCAGGGGCTGCTATCAGAGCGCTAAGCCCGGCTCAAAGCTAAAAATGAATCAAAAACAGCAGTGCATATGTGTTTATAATTAAAGGAGCTAACAAGTCGCTAAATGCTTTAAATGCAGCTTCAACTTTCAGTGCTGATAAATGAGGTATGTGTTAAAGAGGGCGATTCAAACTGGGCTAAGTTGCACTAAAGAGGGAGTACTATTACGGAACATTTAACTATTTTTCAAACAGTTAAACCATTTAAATTGATGTTATTATAAGGTAGCGGGCGGCTAAAGTGTCCGCTAGTAACTAACTTAAGTGTTTACATGCCAGCGCTGCTAACGTTAGCTAGTTAACTGCACTAAACGTTAGCTTAGCAATGAGGAAATAAAACTTCACTATACTCTATTCTTAGCTCATTTCACTCCTGGTTATAAAGCATGTAGGACAGCGTCTATATTCATTTAACTTTAATTTAGCCCTTTCGGCTCCTGTTAGCTTCTCGTCCACCAGCTCATCAGACTCCATTCATACAAAGCGCCACTTTTGCCGGACGCGTCCTCTATTTTCCCGCTATATCGCTTAATATCGCGCACATTTTGCATTCATACAGTGTTCATTTAATCGCGGACAAAGTGTAGATTTGTAGAATTAAATATTTACCGGAGTGTTAAATGAGATGTTTCAGATTTCAGATGGATAAAGTTTCATTTACACGAACTATTTTCCCTGAAACTCCGGGAAACCAACGATGAGCCGCCGTTGGTGGGTCCTTCGTCGCTACAACGTCGTCAGCAGAGGTGTCCCGCGCGCTGCCTGACAGGAAAACCAGCGTGTAGCTGCGCTGCATGTCCAGCAGATGTCGATAAAAGACCAAAATATTACCAGATGTAATTACAGAGAGACCGATTAGAGGACAGGTCATGTCTTTTAAAACTATTTCTAACCACATTTACTATTTATATTATTATTCTCTTCTTGATGTTTATTATTTCCCATTTATTAACACCATTTAACCTTATTTACTCACATCCGGTTACACATATATCACATTGAATAATACATATATTTTATGCTCTCACTGATGCACTCCATGAATACACTATCATTGTTGTACAGTCAAAGACTGTTTTTTTCTTTGTCATGTCCATTTGTTGTTTTTTTTCTTTATTTGTTTTGAAAACTAAAAGAAATCTAAATTGAAGTAAGATTTAATAAAAATAATTTTTGTTTGTTAGGTTTTTGTTTGTTTGTTTGCTTGTTTTTAAATGCGGCTTTATTTAAGATCCGGCTCATCACTAATTGTGTGACTAGATGTTTCAAATTTATTCACATGACATTTTAATTTAATATAAAATATTTATTATTATTATTATTATTATTATTATTATTATTATTATTATTATTATCTTTAAAGTGTTGGGATCAGGTATATATATTATGTCATTTAATGTAATCTAAAAATATCTATTAGTCTGGCATCATTGTTCTTAAGCTGTGTTTAAGTGAGTTATTAATAATTTAACAATGTATTTCAAACCATTGTTATAGCTTCCTGGAAGTGTTGGGATATGGAAAAAAAAACATACAGAGTAATTTACATCATTATGTGTGCATTGATTTAATTTTTTACATTTTTTGATCATCGTCAGAGTGCTGTGATTGTGGTGAGCTGATATCCAGAGATAAACGTTGTTCCTCCGCATGTTTTCTCTCACACTCACACACACCATCATAGCTGTCTGCTGGACTATTCAACATTTCTGCACTTATCTATTGCTGTGGTGCCTTTTTCTTTTCTCTGGAGTGGAAATATACTTGAAGACTTCCAGTCTTTCTGACAATATTCAGCACCTGCTCTGATGGATTCCCAGTCCCATGGTCCATTTAATGTGTTGAGTGAACCAGAAAATGAAAACTGAGCAGAATTGTTTTCCAGGCAACCTGGTGAGCGAGAGTGTCTCACACATTTCAAAACACGCTGAAAAATCACCCCTGCAGCAGACCAATGTTGAGCGTCATAGCCTGGGAGCTTTTATTCTCAAAAACGTTTCATTTATGTCTCACATTTTGAGGTCAGAGGTCAGTGAGCTCTGTTCTAAAAACAAAATACAATGAGGATAAAATGAGTTCTACATGACCCGCGTGTGCTCAATTTTTCTTGTTAATGTAATTCAGGATTAAACATTTTAAGAGGACAGCAAGAAAATAGCATGAATGCTTTCGATCAATATAGAAATATTCCAAGCTCAGTTTGCAGCCTTTTTGTGCAGTGGGGAAAAATTGCAAATGCTCCAGAACTCTGAAATTGTAGTGGCTCAGCTCTTCTGAAAATCTTCTTTAAGGAACTCATTCAATTGTTAATGTAAAGCTGGAGAGAGAACTTCATTAGGAGGCTGTCTGTTGGCTCGCTTTCAAAGTAAAAGCATCAAAGGTAAGATTTTTTTTTTAAAAGGATTTTTTTTTTTTACCTACTCACAACAAAAACACATTTATATTTACAGACAATATATGGATCCTAATAATATATATTTATTAGTTTTGTCTCCTGGTGCTGCTTTCCTCTTTTCTGTATATCAGATCCTATTCATAGAATGTAAATTGTTGGAAATGTCAATAGTAATAAGAAGCAAAAGTGCATGTTGGAATTGTTCTTAAATTAAGATGTATTAGCAGAAGAAGTCAAATCCACATTTGTGATTGCTCATGCTGTCATTTTCTTTTAAATCCTAAACATCCCATATCCAGTGCTTCTCTAAATAAAGCAGACAGCAGAGTTTCTCTTATGCTACAGGACGGCATAATGATGTTGGGGAGGCAGCCAGCATAATTATGCACCATCATGAACTGATGATTCAGCAAGCAAGACTACATTTAAAAAATAAAAAATAGCTTCCATCATGATGTTTTTCAACCTTGAAAAATTCACATGGGTATCTCCTGTACTTATAAACTAATTTCCCAGTGACTGGGCCTTTCAGATACAGATGTCTTTATGC
>NW_007578693.1:246675-272238 GCF_000690725.1 Stegastes partitus
CCCTTCGCCCTAAGTCGGCTGGGATAGACTCCATTTAATATTTCAATATATTAATATTTCACATTTAATATTGTTAATAAATTAAAATTACTTTGTTGAAATTTTTCACTTTGACATGAAAGAGACTTTTTAAAAAATGTAGTTTAAAAAGCTTAAATAAATAGCCCATGATTCAGTGTTAAATAAACAATAAACAGGATCTACTTTTACATTCTGTATTTTTAATTAACTGACATTAATTCGTAGAAATCTTGCTTTGTAGAGTCTACAATGAGTGGATTTTGGGGGTATTTTGTAGTAATGATGAAGAGGTGGGCACACTATTCTCACTGAGAAGCATGGTGGTGGCAGCATCATGATGTGGAGATGCGTTTAGTGTCCACATGTTGATGGCGGTGCACATAACTCACATTTAACATCGTTAATAAATTGATTTGTTGAAATCTGTTCTCAGTTTCAGAAAGACATTTTTTGTTGTTGTATATTCTAGTCAAAAATCCTGATTAAAACCACTAAGACCCAATGTTTAAGGCAATAAAATGAGAATACTTTCAAGGTGGGTGGATGTTTTTTATGGGCATGAGAACTAAACGCTCACGGTGCGCTTCATTGTGAAACGGTGGAACAGGAACGTGTCGCTGTGCGCGGCCTCGGCTTGACAGCGGTGTCCGCCGGGGTCTGCGAGGACCGTCCCTCCCAGGAAGACACCAGCCGACGCCGCCTCCTGCTCCTCCTGCCTCGTCTGTGAGGGCCGTCCTGGGCAGCAGATCCTCGGTCTCCTGCTCGCCGCGGACGTCGCCTCATCAGCGCTCGTTTGTGAGTGAGCGAGCGGGTTAGCAGCAGCAGCCTCCTCGGCATCTGGTACCTTCTTTTTTTTTTGTCTTTTTTTTGTGCAGAGCTAGGCTCAAACCGCTAACGCAATTTTTTTTTGTTTATTTTTTTTATTTGCTATTTTTGTCGCCCCAGAGCTGAGATCTAATTGCACATTCCTTTGCTTGTTTGGCTTTGTATCCAGAGTGTGAGGGGGGAGAAACACACATTTAGATTCAGACAACGTGACTGCATGCTACGAGAGCTGCTACACGCCTGAAAGCAGCAGCAGCAGCAGCAGCAGCAGTGAGCCTGGAGAGGACCGGCTGGCTGCTGGAGCTGATCCGGGCTTTCACAAAGCAAGGTGAGCATTTGAAAGCACCATTTCCATGCACCCAAACAGTCTGCACCGAGTACACAAACACAGCTCTTTTGCGGTGGTAGTGATGATGAGGAGGCGGCAGCAGCATCCTCCTCCTCCTCCTCCTCCTCCTCCAGTGTCGGAGGCCATCGGCTCTTTGCATCTCCCCGTGTCCATCCACACATCCGTTGTAGTCCTTGACCTGCCTGACTGTCGCTTTTCCTCTCATGTGCATCACCTAGACAGCACAGATTTCATGCACTTTGCTTCATTTACTTTCATCTTGCAGGTTTTTCTCACACTTTAAAAAAATCACAGTATGAGGAGTGAAGTTGCATTGCTTTGGAGTTCTTCACTGCTACTTCTTGCAGCTTTTTTTAATGTTTCTAACTTGTAGAAATGTAGCCAGGCTGCAGACAACACGCGCCTCTATCACTCAAAATGAAGTCTGCTTTATCGTTCTGACATTTTTATCCCAAATGACATTAAATGCACTGAGCTTGACATTTACGCATGCTCTCCCTACTTTCTGTGCTCCATCCTCCTTCCCCACTATCTTCCTCCCCCTGTGGGCCTATTTTCTTGTTTTATTTCATTTCCTCTCCTCCGTCCCTACATCTCCCCACATCTCCACCTTCTTCCTCCTCCTCCTCCTCCTCTTCTCCCGTCTCCTTTTCTTTTATACACTTGACACCCATCTGCCCTCCTCGGACACTTCTCTCCACTTCTTCCTCCCCTTTTGTCCTCTCAACTCCCTCATTTATCTCCCTGCCTCTCTCCTTTCCCCTCCATTGATTTGCCTGCCGGCGTTGCTAAGAGACAACAGCGGTTGGAGTGCTGTGAAGGATGGAGTAGATGGAGGGCAGTTTTTTTTTCTTTACCTGCTTGGAAAAAAGAAAAAAAAAAAGAGGTGAAGATTGTGCGGGGAGATTGTGTCTCGGATCACATGTTGTGGCTACATGTAGAGCGATGCTGGCTGGTTGTGGAAGGAAAGTGTACTGATGTCCAGCAGGGAAGAGCAGATTTACAGTGTGTATTGGATTTTATTTTTAAATATGGCTGCAACAACTGATTATTGATGCATCTGTTGATTGTTTCTGGGATTTGCTTATTAACTGTTCACTGATAAAAATGTGGAAAATGTGCAAGAAACCCTCATATGTTCAGTTTACAATGATATAAAACAAAGAGATGCAAAAAAAAAAGCAAATGTTTAGCTAATTGTTCTTAAAAAAAAGGGCTTTAAAATGTAAATCTAAGATCTGAACTGTAGTTGATTTGTTTTTCTGTCTACATTGCCTTATTGTTAATGTATTTGTGGACTGATTAATGCAAAATGAGGGAAAGAAAAGTCAAAAAACCTATTATTATACTTCTAGATTGTCCAACCATGGTATTTGAGCGGACACATTGTGTTCAGGTTGTTGCGCAATTAGTAAATGATGGTTCCTGTCGCTGAAATGTAATTATATGCATGTCTTTACTACTCTTTAAAGTGCAATTAAATTAATATTTACTTAATATTCTTCATCTACATCCAATTTTAAGCTAATTACAAGTCAGGTTTGGAACTTCTAATGATTTTTCTTTGTACCTTTTGAGCCTGACTTATTAATCATGGTTACTTCACTCAGAGGATCCACCCGTTAGGATCAGCCAACTAGATGAGTTGTACTTTGAAACAGGTTAAAATATACCAAAAACTAGTTTATAATCAAGTTATAGTGACTTGTTTATGGTGAGTTTCTTTGTACCAGGAATGAAATTACCGATTATTTTCATTGTTAATTAATATACTTATATTTTCTTGATTAATCAATTAGTTGTTGGGGCTGTAGAATTGTTCAACGTGACATCCTTAAATGTCTTGATTTGTTCACACCCCCAAAAATATTCCGTTTGTGTCATTGAGGAGCAAAGACAGCAGAAAATATTCACTTTTTAAAATTTTTTTTTTTTTTTTACACATTTCCCATTGACAAAATTTGGACATTTATACATAATACAGTGAGAAAACAATAAAAGAGTACAGTCAAGTCAGTCCCTGAAAACTCAGCGTCAAGTCTTTAGTATTTATTTACAATGTTAAATATTAATGACTTAATCAAATTAAAACAATTTAAAAAACCTCTGCTAATTACATTAGATTTAACTGACTTAACAAAACCTCCAGCTGGAATCAGATTATGAGTCAAGTTTTGTTAAAATCAAATTCCTGCATGAACGAATACGTCACCGCACGCATGTTTTTAAATTCAATCGTGTCCGGTTTCAACCATCAAGCATCTCGTGCAAAATATCCAAAGCTGTTCTAACTTTAGCCCAAACTCTGTCCGTAAGACCACAACAACACGGCATCTTCTAAGAAAGCCCGAGGGCTTAAGTGTAAGCAGGAGTATTCTCACTCCAGCTTAGCAATCTGCGCTGAGAGGTAGACTATCAAAACCTTCCACCTGGCCTCTTGCTTTAATCATCTAGCTGTTAAACAGAAACGCCTGCAGGCTGTCACCCGGGGAATTAAAATCACAGCAACAACAGCCCTCAGTGTGTGAACACTGCAGTTTGTTATTGTGCTACAGAGAAGCTCCTGAAGGACCCTCCTCGCCGCCTCCCCCCGCGCTGTAAACCCCCACAGGCGATACAGAAAACTGCTTGCACTCTGGATGTCACTGTACATAATTTTACTTTTAGAACACAGTTTTTTTTTTGTTTTTTCCACGAGGCCCTGTGCTAATGAATGCGTGAGTCGCCACACACCATGGGGACTCAATGCACTGAGAACAATAGTCAGATTCCCACTCTGGATTTTTCCTGGTTTTGAAAGAGGCTCAGATGCTGCCTCAACAAAGCAGGCCTGTGTTTGTAATCGGGGCCAATATGACACCTAAACCCTCGTCTATTCTAATTTTATGCTTGTATAGACACTGTATTTTGGCGAACATAACGCTGTCCTAGTTGAGGCAGGTTTCACCAGTTTATTTCTCATTTTTATGACTAACAGAGATAGTAGGAGAGGTTTGTTAGACTCCATCATTGTAGATATAAGCTCTATAAATTCTAATTTACGGGTTAAACAGCCCAAAATCCGCCTGCGGTCAGACTTTCTCAATCTTTAACATCTTTTCCCTCATTTTAAAATTCCTATCTGTACCACTGGTTTGCCTCGCCGTGCTCGTTCGGTTACACACTGTTCACAGCTATTTATTTGCACTCGCAGCTAAGTGACCGCAGCTTTTACAGCGGGTTAAAACGTGAGTGCATGTGTATCGGCTGGCATCAGCAAATCATTAATTGCCTATTACATTATGAATTTCTACAATTAATAAAAGATGAGATGTTTGTAATGCTTACATCATCCGTCCATTAGCTGCAGCACCGCAGACGTGAGCGCCGCCTCGTGTGGTTTCATTTAATGTCAAACGACTCACACATTCACTGTTATCGTAAGGTGACACAAAAATCGTATCACAGCGATTGCATTACTTCTACACACACTGAACAGTAGGGTACCTGCTTTTATGTAAAGTTAAAAACCCACAGTCTATATTTGCTATACTAAAAAAGCAGGCCTCGCAGCAGGAACTCAGTGCAGCAAAGGTCAGTTCACCTCTCATTAGTGAGATTCTAGTCTTTTATTTTTCTTAGTGCCTCATGTGTCCACCTTTATTTTTGGTGACAGACTCATTACCTCTCAGCATGGAGGATACTAACTTTTCGTAGGGATGTTTTTCCATTCTTCAGAGACTGTTTTTTCAGCTGCTCTTTGCCTTAGAGGTTGTGTTGCTCAACTTAAAGGTGTTCGACTGGATTTAAATCAGGCTACATATTTATCCAGGTCTAAGTTTTCACTTTTTTCTTCTGTAGAAACTCATGGGTTGCTATCATGCTGGAATGTTCCTCTTCTACCAAGCGTCTGCAGACTGGTAGTCATCTTGTCAGCCAGTATTTTGGTATATCCACAAAGATTCACTGCTGCTATCCATAAATGTTGTGTAGTTTTGCTCTCACACAGCCCCGAATCATCACACTGTCAGGACTATGCATTCACTGTGGTAGTACTGGTTGGGCGAGACTCCATCTAAGCCAAATGAATGTATCTTGAACTCAGTGGCTCCTTTTCATGTTCTTTATGACGGTTTCATGTTGCGGTTTTGTGGTAAAGAACAAGCATTGACTTCATGTATTGTCCTTCAGCACTGTCTGAGCTGCTATAGAGACTTTGATTTCCTCTGATAACTGCTGGAGCAGTTCTGAAGCTGCTGCCGTCTGTTTTTTAGAGGTAGATTGTGCAACTGGCACTCTTTCCATTGGGTCATTTTAGTTTGAAAGGAAAACCACTGCAGCTCTGATTAGTGGTACTATGGCTTGTTCTGTGTTTTAGCAAATTTTTACAATTACTATTTACAATTTCACTTAGCAGACGCTTTTATCCAAAGCGATGTCCATTTTTTGAGAGTAGATCACATTCATCCACCAATGGCGACAGAGCTGCCAAGGACACTTCGACTGTGGAGGGTCGGGGATGGAGCCGGCAACCTTGTGATTGGTGGACAACCCACTCTACCACCTGAGGCACAGCCACCACAGCTGGTCACCAATCTTCCTTTTTCCATCTTTATGAAGTTTCACAATTAGGTTTTTTTTTCATGCGCTGGCAATTCTTTGCAAGGTGAAGCCATGATGTGGACATGCAGATAGATAGACATACCAAGAATGTATATAAAGTGTAGAAAATAATACAACACTGACTGGTCCAAGACTTGTCCAGTCTTCACAATACCATACAAGAGTTTTAAGTAAACCTTGTGAGACTGGACGGGCCCCTGTGTGCCTTGCGTACTGAGCTGCCCAGCTCTGCTAGTGAAATCCCTGGATACTTTCTCTTCGTGTTACTTAGACTAACTGCTGTCAGAGAGAAGCAAGCAGACAAGAACAGGAACACAGCGTCATGTAGTGCCTCCTGGGTAATGCAGTTTATTTTGGGCCATTATGAATCGCCCAGTGAACCTGATATGAAGAGGGCAGAGGAGAGTACCGGCAGCTGGTGAGAAGTCCCACAATGCAAGAAAAAGTCACGGTATGCCAAAGAATAAAATATAGCCTCACTTTAAGCACTGAGTGACCAGTGAAAACAAACCAAAGAGAAGGTTTTACTTTCTTTCTCAACTCTTTTAAAGCTTACAGTCATTCCTGGTGCTGTTGTGGACTCTGCCTTTGAAGTACTTACAGAACAGCAAAATAACTACACGTCCCATTTAGAAAAAACAAGATGTAAACAACTGATATGCCAAGCAGACTTATAAATAATTTGTTATGTTTAATATTTAACACTTTAAGATGTTTCATATACACATAGGCAAACACTGTAAGCAGTACGAATTTCTGTTTGGGAAAACAGACCCAAAAAAATGCAGTGCATAATTACATTTTTGCATTTGAGACACATTTGTTATATGCTGCTCCGTGCTGTCCATTTTAAATTAAACCAGATATAATATTGAGGAGAAAACAAAGAATTGTTTTAAGGAAGTTGCTCCTCTCGTGTTTATGAAATAAAATGCGCCGTATACTCTCTGACACCATACATTCAGATTGCATTTGGTGCAGGTGGAACAATCTGGTACAGGGATGCAGAGCGGCCACTTTACAAGACAACACGGCTTTTAATGTATTAACGGCAATAAAATGTAAAAGGCTCTGCACACACCATAAAGCGCAAAAAAGCAGCAGTGACCTTGGAGATCTGATGGAAAAATGTACAAATCAAAACCCACTCCATCTGTTTTAGATATGTTACTTTAGCTCTTATTTCTGACTGAGCCTGAATATTCCTGTAGAAAATATAGTGTCACAAATGTATGAATCAGAGCAAACTCATGCACAGAGTATGTCTTTATCTACTGTTTATTAAATAAACTAAGGAAATGAACTGAAAGAAGCAGTGGGCAGCTTATTTTTGAGTTATGTAGATATCCAACAACTGTATGAAAACTACATCACTGTGTACGTTTTTACAGTTTACAGATTGAATCGAGGCTGCAGGGCTGTGCGTCTACCGGGAGGAACATGGGACATCAGCTGACAAACAAAGCACAGAGCCAAGAGGTGGCTAATAGGATTCTTACCTTTAAACCCTGCGCACACGCACACACTCATTGTACTCCTGCAGCATTCTGAGAACACTGAGGACAGATTTGAAAATCCCTTCCGCCAAATGCCACGAGTTGTCTCGGTGTCTTGCAGCCGGTCAGCCACATCAGTGCCCGCAGTGTCGGTGCACAGCCAACAAACCAACGGGTGTAATGCGTTTCACCTCTAAAGAAAGATTTACACCTTTACAAGCAGGGCGGCCACTGACGATTAACCTATCAGACATTTTACAGATTAGTCAATCCAAATAATTAATTTTTCTGCTTGAAAGCGAAATGACCATTTCATTTAAGTTCATTTTATTTAGACAAACTGCATGTGATTGTATAATGCAGTGCAGTGTGAAATGCAAACAAACATTTGCAAAACTGTCGACGTAAACCAGCAGCTCCAACATGATAAAAAATAAATAATACAGCTCCAAAAGAAATCCAAGTTTCCATCAAACCCCTTGACAAAGTGAAAAAGTTTGATCTGCATGTTAAAGTGCAACATGGACGTGGTGGATATTTTATAGCACGGAGCAGCTAAAGCAACTTCTTTTCTCCTTATGGTGTAGTTTTTCTCTGATTTTAAGTCGTAGCTTTGGTTCTTTGCAAATACAACACGATTTACAGAGCAGTTTTTTTTTAGACGACATCGCCGTGATAAAATCAGGATTTTCATGGTGCAAAGCAGCAGCTTGGGAGTGACTGCTAGTTAACATGTAGTGTTAATGGGCTGCATTTCAGTTACTATTTATACTCGTTGCATTGCCTGGCAACAGAAACAGTAAAATATATTAAAGAGAACAGCTTTATTGGGTATCCGGCTGTATTAAAATACATATTCTATATGAGCACAGGAAGCGGGAGGGTCGCTAACACATTTGAAGATCCTTCTTGTTCTTGCACAGCGAACAAACCACCTTTTGTTCTCTTCTCATTTAAAAGTCTCACACTTTCAAAGCTTGCAGTACATGCTCTGTACTGTAAGTTATATTGAAGTGAAGTTTTAAAAAGTCAGTTAAAAATATTGGACAGTTTCAGCGTCAAGATCATGTAGATTTATCACAACGACTTTAATTAACTGTATTGTAATTTTTGGACTATTGAGTGCAATTGAATATAAGCAGCACCCAGTGATTTTTACAAACAAAAAAATATGTGTACATATATAGGCTGCACTAAACCGCAGGTATCCACATTGTAACATGAGATATTTACACAGAAAGATTTTTTTAACTTCTAATTAAAAACATACCGGTAACATACACAAATATCTACCGTAAATGCTTTTTTTCCGAACACTGCCTGTAACACGGCTTGTTAAAAAAATAAAAAATGCAGCAGCCTACCAGGAAAAGTCATTGATCGCTATCTTCATCTTCCTCCTGCTCACTAAAACCACTAAAGTCGTCTTCTTCAGTGTCGGAATTGAACAGCCTCAGAATTACTTCGTCACACACTTCCTCAGTCTCTCTTTCGTTGTCGCTCTCAACGTCACTTTCATCTTGAGGCAAATTCGTAAAAATCCATAAATTAGCCGCATCATTGTTTAAGCCGCAGTGTTCAAAGGGTGTGAAAAAAGTAGTGGCTTTTAGTCCGGAAGTGACGCTACTTATTTTTTCCAAATTGGAGTCAGTTTGAAGTAGCCTCTGCTTTGGTTTCATCACACTCCTGTGATGTTGTTTAGTCTGCCATTTGTGAAATATTATTTGCTTTTTCTTTATTCTGGTAACTTTAATGTAATGGCCTACTATTGCTGGTTCAATATTGGCTATATACTGTATAATAAGGCTGCAAACTAACCACCTGTGACCAGAAAATGTACCAGCGTTCAGCAGGTGGCTGCTGTTGGGTCGATGCTGGGTTGTACTAACTGGAGAGACACAGTAGGAGGGAAGCTCAGCTGTGATTGGTAATTACGGTTAGTTGATTGGAGGATTTGCTAAGGTTGGATCAGGAAGCAGAGCCGATCCAATCTTGCACCACCCCTTAAATTCTGTGGGTGTTCGTGCTACATAACGGAGCAAAGTTTAAGCAAGACGCAACCATCCTACAATCAAGGTTATTTCCAAACTCGGTCATGAAGGCTTCCTCAAGGCGCCGCGTGCATTTAAATCCGGCTGCGACAGCAAATTTGGCACTTAATGAGCCGAAGAAATTGTGTGATGTGCATTTAGCTTAAACACCACCTTGAGGTAAAAGGCCTCCAGTGCAGTTAAGTCCAGGGCCCTTCATGAAAGCCTCCCCATACGGCACCAGGCTAATTTCATGTTGTGGTGGGTTTAAAGTGAAACCCCTCCAGCCTGCGAGACCACATCGAAGACGTGATGCTGGAGACATGCTGGGAGAAAAAAAAAAAACAGTCTTTTATTTATTTTTTCTTCCTACACAGACACACATGTATATGCATGAGGAGAGACACACAGACACACACAGTAATCCTATCATTTTAAACTACTTACAGTGGCTGTATTTTATTCTCTCTCACACACACACATACGAAAACACACTCTATCCAATCACTGTAAGCGACTTACCTTTCTCAGACTCCATTACTTACACAGGTATTTGAATCTACTCAAACACAAAAAGCTCAGTATACAACCAAAGAAGCCCTTGTACTTTGCAGTGTGCTGTTGTCTTATTTATATACATTTCTAGGAATCAATGGAGCCTGACTTTTGTTTGGGTTATTCTTCATTTATTTACCACTTCATTGGGGGTTATCTGGTGTTGTGGGTTAATCTTGAATTATTTCTCCATTACACATCACACGGCTACTAAGACCACCTCATGAGATAGCACAGAGAACAGGAGTCCATTTATTTCCACTCTGTGTGTGTGGTTACTAATCAATTACTTGTGTTACTGCTGATAAAAGCGCACACTATCATCAATATGCGAATGGGAAATCTTGTACCACTTTGTCCTCACAAAGGAGAAAGAGCACCATTTAATCACCGTTTAAATCAAATGAGTGTCAGATTTGAATTGAATGAACAAACCCATCCTGTCACACAAACACTGTTATGGGTGTAATTCTCAGCAGCCCTCTCAAACTGGATTATCTACCAAATAAATCTCATGTACATATCTTTTCAGATGACAGTATCTACATTTGCATGTGACCTTGTGGTAAAGGATTATGTTGACATTTCTTTGAAAAATATAAGCGAGTTAGATGAGTTAAGATTTATTGCCATTGCACATGTTTGTCCAAGAAATAAGCTGCGCAGTGTCTAAAAATGAAGGATTAAAGTTTCACACATGCATCTGTCCACATGAATAATAAAGACAATAAGAAATAACATCAAAAGCCGGTGGCATCACGGTAATAGGGGACATTTTAAATATGAATATTGCACGTAATGGCCCAGTTACTGCACACTGTCAGGTGTTTGCTCCTAATAAAAACAGTTAGTTCAGTGATGTGAATTATCATGATGATGCTGAGGTGGTGACAGTAGTGTGGCAGCGTTTGTTCGAGTTTATTTCAGTGATGGCAGTAATACCACTCTCATCTGTTCAGTAAGGAGCTAGAGCCAGGACACAATTAGCTCTAAAGCTTAATAATTGACGTTTGTAAACCAAAATCAGCCATAACATTAAAACCACCTTTATAGTATTGCATTGATCCCTCTTGTGCCGACTAAAACAGCTCTGAGACGTCGAGGTCTGGACTCTACAGAACTCTAAAGGTGTCCTGTGGTGTCACACGCCAGCATGTTAGAAGCAGATTTGTGAAGGTTGTAGAAGTTGCGAGGTGGGCCGTCCATAGATTGGACTTGTTTTTCCAGAATATGCTCGACTTGATTGAGATCTGGGAAACTTGGAGGCGAAGACAACACCTTGAACTCTTTGTCACTGAGCATTATCCTGCTGAAATAAGGAGCATATGTGGTCTGTAAGAATGTTTAGGCAGGCGGTAGGTGTCATAGTAGCATCCACATGAATGCCAGGACCCAAGGTTTCCCGGCAGAACATTGCCCAGAACATCACACTGCCTCCGCTGGCTTGTTATCTGGCTTTTGCAGGCTTTACCCAGTTAAACGATGCCCACCTACCTGACTGTCCACATGATTCTTTTGCTCCATGGTCCAGTTCTGATACTCGCTTTGTAGGTGCCTTTTAGTGGTAGGCAAGAGCAGCTACGCACCCCCACTTTGTGTTCTTACAACTTTCTATCATTGCCAGTATTAAAGTTTCCAGCAGTTTCTGTCGCGGTAGCTTTTCCGTTTGATTGGACCGCACTGGCTAACCTTCACTCCTCACATGCATCAGTGCCGGTTGTCCTTCCTTTGACCGCTTTTGGTCGCTACTAACCACTTCACACTGGGAACACCACACAGAACCTGCTGTTTTGGAGAAGCTCTGACTCAGTCTTCTAACCATCACAATCTGGTCCTTGTGAAAGTCACTCAGATGCTCACACTGGCCATTTTTCTATGCTTCCAACACATAAACTTCAAGAAGTGACTGTTCATTTGCTCTATGATGTATTCCAAACCTTGACAAGTGCCAATGTAAGAAGATTTAGGTCGCCTGTCAGTTGTTTTAATGTCCAGGCTGATCCATGTCTATCATCTAGACTGTGATGTCTTTGGGGCACCTTGTTTATCTTGTTTTCAGTCTTTACGTGAAGCTAAAGTCTGAAAGTCTTTCTTAAAGACCATTAAGACCACGTCCATTAAACATATAGCTACCTATGGCCTTATGTTTAATGGTCTTGAGAGTAGTATTGATCTTCTCATGTTGCTCTGGACCAGAAAGCAGAAGCATGTTTCCTTGAATGTCAAATTATTCCTTTAATTCATCACCACACCCTCTTTAAGCTGCATGACGCTACACGTTGGTACAGTGCATGAAACCACAAAGACTGAGTCAAAAGTAAGAAAAGCATCATACCTGCAGATCAGATCGCATGACCTTTACACAAGAGACAAGATTTGGCATCACACTTTGTGCTTCAGGTCAGAGCAGGCTTTTAAAATATTTAAACAAGACTGCACATCAACATCAGCTTAACTTCATGCACGCCACCCTGTGTGAGGAGGGTCACGTTTACGGCATCAAGGCATGTCAGATTGTGCTGAATCACATCTCTTCGGTGTAAAACTTATATAAGAGCAGGGGCACGTCATCGACTTGTGCCGTCCATCTGTGCCACTCTTATGTTTGGAAAATGCAGCTTTTTCTTCTTGGCCAGAGTTACACAAACTCGTGACTGTCTGCTCTCGTCCTCTGCCTCCCTCGCCGTGCTCTCTTCAAAGCCGACTGCAGCCAACTGAAGTTCTTACCCTCTGATGTGTTTTATGAAGGTGTCAAGGCAAGCAAGTGGACTAAAAGCACCATTATGCACGATTAAAATTCAGTCCTTTTACAGCTGCCCACCAAGACCAGACAGCACAGGAGCAGGACGACGAAAGAGCATCCTGGCATTTCCTGCTTTATGAACTCGCTGCCCACATACCAGATTAGATTTCCAGGCAGTCACATGCTTTGCTCTGCAGAGGGTACTTTGGAATTCAAACCCAGCCAAATAATATAATTATAGATCCTCTTTCTGCTCGGGCTGTGGCTGCCGAACTTCGCCGCATCATTAGAAATTTGCAGCGGCGGAACTCACAAGTCTGTTCCAATCATGTCTAATCAACTCATCAGGAAAAGCTTCAAATAGGTTAATCTGATACCGAGGGAGCAGACGGAGCTTTAATAGAGCCACACAAACCTAACTGGGTTATTGTTTTTCCCTCCTCTCTTCTTCTTCTCTTCTCTTCTTCTTCTTCTGTGGTTCATAATGACACAGTCCCCGTCACTTTCGCTCCACTGGGGCTTCAAACTGGGTTAACACGCAGGTCATGCTGTTGATATGCCTTAAAAAAAAAAAAAAAAAGGTTACTTCTGTCTCTCGGTTTGCCTCTCTCCACATGCATTACTCACAAAGGGTGATTTCTCAATTGCGCAGGACACCCACGAGCAGTGTTCGCAGAATAAATAAGTAAACACACAGCATTGAGGTGTCAAACTGCTGTTCCCTCGACTGAAGGGAGAGCTTTGGTGACAGACTCGCCGGCTATAAAACAGATGGGCTCGGTAGCACATGCGCTCGCCTTCAATCAAGGACGGCGTGTTCATGGATGGGAATAGACATCCGAAATGTTGGCTTTGTTCATGAATAGTAAACCGGTTGTGTGTTGGCCGCCGTGAGTAGAAACATCTGGACGGATGAATTTAGAAAGTGCACACTGCAGTAATGCCTCCGAATCTGCTTCATTCCCTGCTGCATTTTTGGTGTTTTACTCTTGATCTAGCAAAAAAAAAAAAAAAAGCATATGCACGCTGCTCCGTCTAAACGTGGCGTGAATGTAAATGTTGTGTGAAGTTGGTGCTCTGTGCTGTGCTGTAATATAATAATGATCCTCAAGTTACAATCCATCCATCAATCCATTTTCTTCCACTTATCTGGGGTTGGGTTGCAGTGGCAGCAGGCTAAGCAGGTCATTATAGACGTCCATCTCCCCAACAACAAAGCTTTCCAGCTCCTGTTGGGCGATCTCAAGGTGTTCCCAGGCCAGATGAGATGTGTAATCCCTCCAAAGAGTTCTTGGGTTACTCCCAATTCTAGCCCTAGTTGGAAGAAGTGCCTCCAAGTGAAAGCACCCATGAGGCAACCCGATCAGATGTCCGAACCATCTCAGTTGGTTTGTTTTGACGTGAAGGAGCAGAAACGTTACTCCGAGCTGCCTCCAAACAATCCTCACACTCTCTGTAAGGCTGAATCTCTAAGGCTGAAGCCAGCGATCCTATGGAGGAAGCTCATTTTGGCTGCTTAGGTATGCAATCTTTCATTCATGACCTCGCTCTCTTGACCACAAGTGATAGTTGGAACGTTGATCGACTGGTAAATTGGGAGCTTTGCCTTCCACTCAGCTCCCTCTTCACCACGACGGTACAATACCTGAATTTCTTTTTTTTTTTTTTTTTCAAATAATTGAATTTCCCTTCTGGGATAAATAAAGTATTTTTCATTTCATTTCATTTCATTCATTTCCGCACCAATCAGAGAGTCCTTGTTGTCTTATAAGCATACTTTTAATAATCAGTAGTATTAGTTAAACCTAATTAAAGCATCATATTTTTAATCACTGTGGGCTAATTTTTCACTGCAATAAAGTCCTGCACCTCCATGGAAACAGCACAACCTTTGCTGGAAGTAGAGAGAACTTAAATATGTCTTTTGTGCAGCATCATACAGTTAAAAATCATAAAAATGCAAAAACAAAAGTTCAGTTTCTTTGATTGTACATTTTACAAAAATGGGGGAAAAAACTAGAATCATCATGTGCAACATTTTTTTCAAGTGCCCACAAGCGTTATCAATACCTGACAAAAATGATGGGTGTACATCTTCACAATCCTCTCATAAAAACTATATATTTCACACTACCATGCACATCAGCTCTAGACAGATATTTCACCATGCTGAATGTATCTTCCAACAACTTGCTGACAACTTGTTCATCTGTATACTATTCCTGAGCCATGCTGCATTTAATCTTAAATCATGTATGTTTTCTTTTACTCTCAATCGCTGTCATTTTTCACATACTGGTGTCTGATCTATCTGCTATAAACACAACCTGCAGTTCAACTGAATACTCCTTGAAGTTTTGACTCTCAGTGTCACTTGGAAAATCCGGTGCAAACGGCATTTAAAAAAAATAAAAAAAAATAAAAAAAGGGCTATTAGAATAAAGTGATCTTGATGAAATATTATAATTTTAAGCTTAGATTTGGTGAATTTTCCAGATGTGACCACATGTCATGCTTGATTAATCCAAGATTGCTGTAAAGTTGAAAATAGTTGAATTTTTTTTTCTCTTTTTACAGTTTCTGGGTCTTAAAAATGGTGTAACTTTGTAGATTTAAATCAAAAATAACATACCTTTTAAACTCTCTGATAGGGTTGTGGGGTTCAGAGAGTTAAATGCTTTTAATGAAAAGCAGCAGCGATAGGAAATGTCGAAAAATGTCACATATACTCGCCCCGATGTGGTTGTAGAAGAGCTGTGAGCACATCGGGCATCTATACATTAAATAAAATGAAAGCAGTAAGTAGCAAAATGGGGTTAAAAGAAATGCAAATCTAAAAGATTTACCGTTAATGCATTTATGACAGTCAAAAGGACTTAAATTCATCTTGTTATACTGACACACAGCCGGTGTTTTTCCTCAGGGATATCTTGGGCTTTAGTTGATAAAGAACTTGTTTGGCTTTTTCAGTGCCGCCACAAATCCATATTGGATTCTGCTCACTAATGTGTCAAGCATTTTCTCCCCCCTCTCTCTCTGATCATATTTGTGTGGAGTCATATCTGCTGGTGTGGCCCGATAGAAAAATAGAAAATTCCACTTGTCAGCATGATTAGGACTGTCTGCAGCTTGCGGTGTAAATCACTTGTGTTGACAGTCCCAGATTCCCCCAAGTAGCCCCTGAGCAAGAGAAACTACCGATTGTGTAGTAACAACTCTGGCTTTTTTAAAAAAATGTAATATAGTGCAACATCAGACAGGTGCTTGCAGTGTGTCTCTGCGATTGTGGAAGAAAGCAATTCTAGTGTTGGTTTGGGAGATGAACTATGACAGGCAGCACTCTGTCTGTCCAATATGACAGGATGTTCCTGAAAAATACGACTTTCCTGGTAATATTACATCTTTGTGGAGTTGTGGCTTAATGGTTTCTGGTGTAGGTGTTTTCCAAGCAGTAGGAACAGACTGATTATCGGCCTGGCTGATTAGCGGTATTTGTCAGTTTTTCAATTATCGGTATCTGTATTTTGAGTGACTGATTACTAATCAATTAAAGCTCTACTTCAGGTCTGATGCAGCCTCCTCTCTCTGTCTGTCAATGTCTCTCAAGCAGCAAAAACTGAACAAGAAACACAAACCAAGAAGCCAGCTCCTCTCACAGTGGCTAAGGCTACACTAACGAGTAGCAGCTAAGTTAGAAGGCAGCTACTGATTAACCTGAGTCTGGAAAACAACAAATAATAATGCTTTAGGACCTGGACATTAGTGGGTAATACAAGTGGTAGAACAGTGAAAGATTAAGAAAATAGAAACGTAACTGCAGGAGACAAATTGATCAATCTCAGTCAAGCATCCTAATTTAATAACTGCTGTTTCTAGTTTACATATTCAGTTCTAGTTACCCGAATTAATAAAGGAGTTATGAATGACAGCTTCTCTGCTAACACATGCTGTTAAAACATGTAATGAACATCGTTTCCACATATTGGTTATTGACC
Source organism: Stegastes partitus (assembly GCF_000690725.1). NCBI lineage: Eukaryota > Metazoa > Chordata > Actinopteri > Pomacentridae > Stegastes > Stegastes partitus. The sequence continues at coordinate 263,292 of NW_007578693.1, forward strand.
TTTCTTGATCGCCAATAATCGGCGTCAGTACCGGCCAAAAAACCCCATACTGGTCGATCCCTACTAAGCAGTGTGTGTGGGAATAAGTTCATCAAATACTTATTCATTTGTAGTTTTTCTAATGTGTATGCGCCCTGTGATAGACTGGTGACTTGTCCAGGGTGTCCCCTGCCTTCACCCTAAGTCAGCTGGGATAGACTCCAGCCCCCCGCGACCCTCATGAGGATTAAGCAGTGTATAGATAATGGATGGATGGATGATGTGTATGCATGTAACTGCGCAACACCTGTTATATTCTCCATTTGGTTCCAAATAGGAAGGCAGACAGAGCCTCCAATCACATCATCATACTGTCAGTCTGAGGGCCTTGTTCTGTTCGGATTATTCCCTAAATGTCCCATCCTCACCTGAGAGCTTCATAACTCTTCCACCTCACTGATAATCAGATTTAAAGCTTTTAAAACCCCGGATTTCCATTTTGCAAGCACTTGTCATTGTTCAGGTGGCAGCTTGACAGTCCCTATCATTACCGATACCCCGAAACTAACTGATCTGAGTCGCCAAAAAATGCTCCCGTCACCCATTTTTTCCCCCCTCGCCTCCCTCTACAGTATTTTCCAGTTAATGACTCGTAAAGAACAAGCTTCCGGCTCTGTTCCTCAAGTTTAGAAAAAGCGAAGCTCCTTTTCTTCCCGCCTGTCGCTCTGTTGTACGGCGGCGCAGACAGGAGTTCCCAGGGCTGCTGTCTGTCAAGTGTTCGCTTCATCTCATCCGTCTCCCTGAAACCTTCTCATCTCTTCACCTCCTTCTCACCCTCTCATCTCTCTGTGGAGCGTGAAACAGCACCCAAGGGAGCAAGAAAAAGGGATCCCTCCTGCTCTCTTTTTAAGAAATATAGGTCTGAGGCCGCACTTGGTCGACTTCCACCCTTAAAACCACGGAGGCGCCGCTCGCCTCGAACCACCGCCTGACTTGAATCTAAGATTCTCTCAATTATTTTTGCTTTGGCTGAATAGGCTCGACATGAAAGCAGTTGTAATTTCCAGCATGTTTTATGTAAACGGTGACAGGTGAAGCCGGCGTAGCTCATGCAGCTTTTCCGCTTTAGAATTCCTGCATCAGTGCTTCAACCAGGCTGCCTTTTTTTTTCTCTGAAAGACACTGTTTTTTTGCAAATCGAGCATGAGTCGAAACCAAAACTGTGACAGCTGAGTCAGATAACTGATGTGAGGATGATTTATTGTCATGGAAACACTGACAAAATCTCTGACTGTGACGCGTAAATAGATGTGATTATAAAGCCCTTTTCAGTCTTGGGAGACAGAACATTGCTGGATTCATAGATTTGTTAAAGTGACTACATCCTGTCATTTAGACGTTGGCCACTTTTACATTCATGTTTATCACATATACCTTAGAAATTAGACACAAGATACACTGAAGAACAAAAGACTACATCTAAACTAATGGCAGCTCATCAAACTAGATTATTTATGATTTCCTAATTGCTCAAAATTCTGTCCATGTATGATGATAATAAATGATAGGTCAAATATAAATATCCCAACAGCTGTGATGGAACTTTAACCTGAAGTCGGCCGCTATACAACAAATCAGTTAACTGCAGCTTATAAACTGTGACTCTGTGTGACATCTCACCTGTCTAAAGGAAGGGAGAGTCTACAGCAAGGATCTCCAACTCTGGTCCTGGTGAGCTACTGTCCTGCAGGTTTTAGATGTTTCCATACTGCAACAACATGACTCAAATTAATGGATCATTAACAGACTTGTTGTTGGAGTTGGAGATCCCTGGTCTACAGTGTGACCTTGCATTAGATCCTGGTTGATCCTGTCTCCATGTTTGGGGATAATTCAGTTTTAAAGTAATCGATTAGGTACATGCTTAAGCTGCTCACATGAATCCTGTTGCTGCTCAACTGTGTCGCTAGAAAATTACATTCCTATACGACTAAACCGCATTCTCAATTGTGGTTTTAGAGGAACGTAATTTATGTTCTGTGGCAAAGTAGGGAAGGTGATCGATTTGAAAGAGGATGGAGGATGGAGGCATAGACCAGAAGTTGGACCAGGGTTCACATCCATTGATGGACAAGAGACCATCAGACTTAGGTTTCGTTTTCTGTTTACTTTCGGTTTTCACTCGCTTCATGGTTGAGTTTAAGCCACAAAATTATGTGGTTCGGTTTAGGAAAATATCACGCTTTTCTAGACACTTTTACATGTCAGAACCTTGGTTAAAGTACATGAACTTTTGAAGCTTCTCCGCCATTTTTCTGGGTTACCAAGATGACGAGTTCCACCCCCATCGAATGTATGAACAGTGAGATACGTTGAAAACAAACATAACCTGGCAAAAAATATGTTTTCCTCAGAACGTAACTAAGAATGCAGTTTGTTATCTTTTTTTCTGGAGATGGTGTTGTGATGAACTCAGAGGAAAAACTCCTCCAAACAGCTGGAAGCAACAAACAAAGTCTCCTCTCCTGTTGAGATTTTGTCAAAACCTGGATTATATTTATTACTGGTGATTCTCATTAGTCTGACCTTCTATAGTCTTTGTCTTCATTGCAGTTAAGTTACTTTTATACGCACATTTTAGTTTGCCAAGATCGTAGGGCAAAGATGAACAAGACCGGTGTTTTGTGATTTCAGCTCACAAACTGTGTCCTTTGCTTTCTGTATGATGTTTTCCAACCAATGTAAAGTGCTAAAATGCAGAAAAAGGATTTCCTAAATCGCTTTACACAACTCAAAGTGTGTCGCTTGTGCGTGCCTGTGGCTTAATGTGAGTGCATGCAGCGCTGTTTAAACGTGATATGGAAATGCTGCTCGATCTGACAAAGTAAGATTGCTGTTGTGACTTTTGAAAAAAAAGAAAAAAAAAGAAAAAAGCGAGCATGGGGCTCATTCAGACATGAAGCAGACACGCTCAGATGCTGTCAGATTAACCGAAAGGAGTGCATGTCGGAAAGGGGCTTAATGCATACAAATCATTGTAAAGATGTAGTTATATAATAGGACTTAGGGCGCAGAGCTTTCATATATTAAACCCTTATTGTGCACTAAGTGTGAGCTACTTTCTTTGTTCCTAATTGTAAAAACAACTGTTAATAGAAATGTCGCGCCTGTTGGGTTTTTCCCTTTAAGCTATTACGAAATTATGCCAGACATGTCTCTGTGTATATTACTGCACTTTGCTTGTTGTCAGGGCTTAAATTGCTATAAACTCTGTTCCGTAGAGCAGGCAGGCCTTTGAAAACTACCCCATTATTCAGTCTGTGCACCCACACCGCAGATGACTGACTCTGCCCCCCAAATTTATGTTGAAACACCTTCTCTGGCTGGCTGACACTGCTCCTGGCTCACAGAGCTCATTCTTTGTAATTACCACTGTTAATCTAAAGCGTCTTTTCTCCCCTCACATCTGTTTACTTTTGATTGAACTGATGCAGCAGTTTTCTTATCTTGTACGGGCGCAACTTTTACTTTGTGTTTAGCATAAAGCTGATTAATGGCTCATTGAAGCTCATCCATGTCACTTGAATGTAAAATCTGTTTAAAAGACGTCAAATCGAATGCGCACAGTTTCACGGCTGTTTGCGCCGGATTTGCTGCGTTGTCTCCTTAATAGACATGATTATGTGCAGAGTTTTTGGTATGTGGGCGGCGTATGTGCATTGTGATAAATGCGACACAAACAACAGATGTGCTGCTTACTCAAGTTTATCTTGGCTTTATAGCGGAGTGACAAGAATTACTGATGCCCACTTTAGTGCTATAGGAAAACTGTTTTATAGTATACTTATACTACATGGAGGCACAGATGGGTGACAAATTAAAGCGCCTCTCTGGTTCTTGGTTAAACCACTAAAAACTCATCTCTGTGTATTAAAGTTATATATTTAGAAGTTGTTTTTTTGCATTCAAATAATCTCTGTCAGCCTTAAACTGCAGGGAAAAAGAGATTTGTTGAATCAAGCTCCATAAAATGATAACATAGTTGAATTTAGTTTATCCAAATTAAAGTAGCACGTAGTATTATTGTCACGGGTTCAAGTTAGATGTACTTTAATCATTCAATTTCTCTTGCATAGCTGTAACTTACTTTTAAGGAACATCAACAAAAAAAATTTCTAGGTTAAATATTTGCTTTATCCAACTAAAAAGCAGGATTTTGTCTTTGGATTTACAGCTTTTTTCATTTTCTTTACTCTGTAATGCAACTGAAATGACAGTGGCAACTGAAAAATCTGAAGAAAGGTGGACATAACGTCAGATACACAATGCTAAAGGAGCAGTAAACCATTTTTCGTAATTTTGCCAATTTAAAGGGACACACTGGAATTTCAAGTTGATAGAATCTACAAAAATAAATGACCACCACAAGAGCAGAATTTTTCATAGTATCGCTTGGATGTAGCTGTATACCATTGCTTCCTTCCTCCACTTGCTGCAGCTCAAGCACACCAGCTCACCTACAACTCAAACGCTGTAAAACTACTGCACTGTAATACTGGAATAATTCAGCCTGTCATTAGAAATGGAAGAATATGGCAGATGCATAAATCTATGCATCTGCATAAAGGTCATCTTTAAAAACTGAGTGACTGTGCAAGAAAGAGATTATTTAGTTAAGGCCACCAAGACACCTATGACTTCCTCAGAAGAAGTACAAGCAAGTATTCACCATCATGCCAGACATGTTCAGACTAGAAACCAATTTTGAAGAAGAATCCTACAGAAAACCTGCAAGCTGACTGGATTGGTTCTTTAGGTTTGTTACTTATGAAACTCTGAACATCCATGTTTTTGAGAGTTTCAGTGAAGAAGTGCTCATCCATGGCATAGACTGACTATTACACTCACGATATGTCAGCGAGCATATGAAAACACCGTATGCACTGATAAGAACTCTATTTTTGCCAGAGCGGGCCTTTAAAAATGAAAGGATGTCACTATTTCATGGTTGTTTGCCCAGGATTGGCCGTATTGTCTCCTCAACAGACATTACTATGCACACAGCTTTTGGTATGTGGGCGGTGTATGTGCATTGTGATAAATGTGACACAAACAACAGATGTGCCGCTTACTCAAGTTTATCTTGTTGTTGTAGCAGAGTGACAAGAACTGCTGAGGCCTCCCACTTAAGTGCCAGATGAAGCATTTTATATTGTACCTGCACTGCACGGAGGTACGGACGGGTGACAAGTTAAAGGAAAAACCAACAATAAGTGTCTTAGTGAGGTGTTGGGGCCACCATGAGTCACCAGAACAGCTTCGGTGCACCCAGGCATTGATTGTCCAGATCTCTGAACTCGACTGGAGGAATGAAACTCCATTGTTCTTAAAGATATTCCCTCATTGTCGATTATTCATTTACACACATTCAATCCGGTGGTGATAAGCTACGATTGTAGCCACAGCCGCCCCTCCAACCACCACCGCAAACAATCCATTCATACGCATTCACACCATTGACACAACGACCATGGCACAGGTTACAGGGCGGAATCGGACCACCTGATCATTGACCGACTCGCTGTCCCACCTGAGCCACAGCCGTCCAACAAAGAACAGTTTAACATATCAGTCCAAAATCTATAGGTGTCCAGCTTGGGTGGAGTGATTGTGAAGGCCATAGCATCTGATTCACACCAGAGTCCTGTAGATGGGGGCATCCGGAAAGAGACCACTCCCAAAGAAATGTTTCAGTCGTCTAAATAACTTTGTATTGGCTTGGAGTAACCATTCTCTCTTAAGGGACAAGTGGACCCAATAAATGCCAACAAATCCCCCCCATAGCATAACAGAGCCACTAGATCACCTCAATGCAGTGGCCAACGTTCAGGTTTTGTCATCTGCATGTTACACAGAGAACTGAACAATATATGTCCAATCTACTACAGTACCCGTGTATACCAAAAACACACTTTACCTGAACCAAGCTTAGTTTTAAAAAGTTCACTCACTCTGTTTTCTATACGGTATGCACTGCCCACACCTCTACTTCCACTCTGTGCTTTTTTTTTTTTTTGTCTTTTTGCCCTTTTCAGTGCAAATTGCACTGCATAAAATTTGCAAATTAATTGTCACTTTTGTTTCGGTTCAAGAGGAATCGTGACATTTCTAGGTTGTTATGAAGCAGTGTTGCAGATTGACAGACTGATGTAGAGGTGGATATCTCGTGATTTTTCTGGCAGATGTTGCTGCTGCGAACGAATTTTAAATTTTTATTTATTTATTTTTTAAAGAAAATGGTCTAACACATTTGAAGAGCATTTTTATATCATGGCTCCTATTGGTGCCAATTACAGGAAGAAAAAAATCAGCCTCTTAGAATAAAAAATAAAGGTTTTATGGTTGGTGGAATATCGGATTGGACACAAACATTAAAATTTTTTAACCAAATTTGCGCCATCCTTTGTTTGTGTTATTCTATCAAAGCAGGGTTGTACCATTGCAACCCACATGTACATATAAACGAACCTGCAAAATTTCAGGACTTTAGCTATTTTAGCATTATTTGTCAAGTTATGGCACTTTAACCATTGCTCCACAGATTGGCACAAAAATCGACATGACCTCACCTTCTTTAAAGATTTTTAACTCAAAAACTAAAGCTATATATGAGCCCAGATTTTACGTTTTAATGAATACCATTCTTATGCACAGAAAAAAGCATCTGACAAATAAAAAGTAAATATAATTTTTTTTATAAAATTGAGGTGGAATAACCCATATATCCTAAATTGCAGCATTTGCTATCTACATTCTTCCAAATAGCAATTTTGATCTGAAATGACAGACTTGCTGCAGAGTATCTGGGTTTCAAACCGGGGGCATGGAGTTTGAAAGACCTGAGAAGTACACCAGGCAGTAATGTCACAAAAATACGCTGCTGAGTTGCATCGTGGGAATCGCAGCTTGTTTCGGAGCTCGACCCACATACGAGGAATAAAAAATGTGGATATCCTGTGCTCTGCTTCATCAATTCTGGCTATTCCGTTCTTTTAAGTGCAGCATTAAATCAGCAGAATGTCCCCTTTTAAGTGCAATGTATTTACATTGGGAGGGGTGACGCTTTATGGGGTTGGCATAGGTTTTAATCTCCAATCACCACTGGATGAGCTGCTACTTTGCTGGATGGAGCACCAACAGAAGGGTAATGACGCCATTATCAAGTGTGTCGCAGTTATGATGAAATGACAAGTTTACTGCGCTGAAGTTTTGATGAACGCAGCTCCAAAGCATTTGGTTGGAATCTTGTCCTCGGATGTGCGATCTTGCTTTTCCTTTCGTTTCATATCGTAAATATTGTCCGCAATCCAGGCGGTAATGCGTCATTAAACGGAGGACAGATGAGAGGACTTCTTGCCATCTGTGTACACGGCAGATAAGGGACGGGGACGCTTGTAACGCTAACATTGTTTATGGACTTGGGTGACTTATGTTATCAGTTGGAGGGCAGAGCGTCATATAGCACCCAGACGGCCCCGGGGGGTCAACTGGAGGCAGGCTTACCCACCGAGTTTGCATCAAGAGGCTGAATTCCAAAGCAGTGTCATCCCTGCCTGCCTGCCTGCGTTTGGATGGATAGTCTCTGCAGCAGTAGCAGCTGGCGCTGGGCCTCAGGACGGGGGACTATCCTCCTCGTCGTCCCTTTATTATTCCTCTCGCCTCTCTCAGGACTGAAGACTAATGGAAAGAGAAGGATGGGGAGGGGAGTGCATGGAGGAGAAGCCCAGAGACACTAGCAGCGAGACGAGAGGGAGAAGAGACGCATTGTCTTGAAATGTGCTTCTAGTTTCTACCTATTCACACACACGAGGCGGCAGAACATTAGAAACACCTCTGAATTCAAATGATGCAATATCAACACATTCAAAGCTTTAAATTATGAATATTTTTTTGCATTTTAAAAACTCTGTGCAATAGCAGTTTGTCTACATGTACAAGAATCTGTGCAACATTAATACTTTTCATCAGTATTTTAACTTTGAATCTGTGCAGTACCATCGATATGAGCAACATCGGACAATCTGAACTAGTACTCATGTATATTGTTGGTTTATTTTTATTTTTCTACTGATATTTCACAGATATTTGCACTATTTTACTGCTGTGGGATTAAAAAAGGATTATTATATCTTATCAAACGTGAGGCAGTTAACAAAACAGTAATAAGAACCTCCAGAACTAAATTAACAACATAAAAACCCTGAACAAACAAATAAACGTATTAATTGCATTAGATCATACAGGTGTACCTAATAAATAGGCCGCTGCATGTATTTTCAAAGAGCATGCCTCTTAATACTACAAGAGAAATGGCTTTCAGGAAGAGCACCAGCAAAAGAAACCTTTCCACCTGAGTTAAAAAAGCTTCCACATTAGCCAGTTCAGGAGAATTTGCACTAAACAAATCGATTCTGAAAAACAAGCAGACGAACTAGAATATAGATCCAAGGAAAGAGGCTACAAAGAAAATTGGATAAAAGCTGCCCGAGACAGGTTCAGTGCTGTAATACAGGAAGAGTGCCGTCTTAAAAAAACAAGAAAAAACCCACCAAGTAATGGCCCCACGTGCTGTTTAAAATATGCAGCTCTCGGGAAAGATTTCAAAGAAATTATACAGAAATACTGGAGTGTTTTTAGCTTCCATCCACTTCATAAGACAAAGATTTACCTAAACTTATGTGTTTTAATGGCAGTTTGCATCTAATGCCTTTTGTAGTGAAGCTATCGAACGTTCTATCAGTTTTCTTGTTGCTGCTGATTTATTGCTCGGCTCTAACGTCTGCTGACGTTCACATCATGGGTTCAGTCGCAAAAACAAACACATTTTTGGTTTTAAAACTCAATGAAAGTTTAGGTAGCTTAATGAAACTTGCCTGACGTGATCATTTCCTACAGTTAGGACTGGTAA
>NW_007578693.1:273381-276236 GCF_000690725.1 Stegastes partitus
ATCAAAGCAGAAAAACAAGAGATGTTTATTTCTTTATTTTTACGGTGTTAAAAGAGAGTTTCTTCCATAGCGTTGGAGGTGAAACAATAAAAGCATGCCCCCCTCTTTGTTTTAAGCCTGTAAGTTTTAACAGCACTTTCTTTTTTTCATCTCAGAGGTCTTGATGTTAAAAGTTCTGAAGTGCAGAGCGCAGCCAGACCAAGTAGAGATTTAAAAGCAATCAGAGTCTTAAATTGAATTCTATAACAAACGTGGAGCCGCTGTAATTCAGCCAGAACTGGAGTAATGTGGTTCCCGAGTCGAGCGTTTGCGAGCGGTTTTGGACCGACTGTAAATGTGCAAAGCGTTGCGTCGTTCAGGCAGATGAATGCGAGTCGCTGGGAGAACGGAAAGCTGTGGATGAAGCTGTTGTTTCAAATTTGGATTGAAGATTTGATTGAAGTCGAGGTTGATCAAAAACAACTCAAGTTTCTGTCTGAGTGCTTCCAGTTGATTTTTAGGCGGCGGGAAGGTGATACTGTTAGAAATATTATCAGGATCAATGAGCGGGACTTCAGTCTGGTCTGTGTTCAGTTGCAGGAGATTACAGAAGCCATTCGGTCCTTAATGGCCGCAAAGCAGTAGTGCAAAGAAACCAGATCTCAAGTTTTTAAACGAGACCGAAACACCGTTATTTTTGCGTAACAGTCACATTTTGCTGTGTTATTTGTGCAAACATACATGGTGACGTCCTCCTTCCATTTACTAAAATCAGTTCCTCATCTGAACAGCAAATTTCTTCTGGACATTGCAAATGTTAATGCATTCAGAATCAGAATCAGAATCAGAATCAGAATCAGAAAGACTTTATTGATCCCTGAGGAGAAATTACTTACATTACAGTCACTCCCATTCAAAGTCTTAGACATTTAAGCAGTAGAAAAATATAAGATAAACATGAGAAGGAAAATATGTGTTAAAAATGTAAAAACAAGTAGAAAAAGAATAAAATATAAATAGTAATAAAATAATAATAAGTTTATTCGTACAGCATCTTTCAAACCATGCAGTTACAAAGTGCTTTATGGTAAAAACAAGTTCGATAAAACAATAAAAATGGAAATAAAAAACAGCAAGATTACAGCAATGGAGTTACAGATTATTGAGCGTTAACACAAGAAGGGAAACAGCTGCATAATATGACCACCTGGGATTTCACACCTTGATCCATAGTTTGTGAAAGTGCAGCAGAATCAGTTTTCGACGGGATGAAAGCAGAGAACGGGTCAGTCTGAAAGCAAAAGCGCCGCTCAGTCTTGTCGTAAGGTGCATACAGGTCACGCAGCGCTCGCCTTGATGCAAATTACAGAGAGAAATACAGCACAGAGCGAAGATTAAAAAGGAAAAAAAAATTGGATGATGGCTTGGATGATAGGAGGCTCAAAGAAACGAGATGATGCATTGTGACATTTAGATATAGTGCCGGGTGTAACAGGAGAGTGTTTGACTGTGTGAGTGTTGTATCAGTGAATTGTGATCCAAAGAGACTAGATGTGAAAGTGGTGCTCGTATTAACTCGCCCTGGAACCGAAGGGGGAGAAAAGTTTTTTAAAAAAAGAGCCGAGAAAAGAGAAAGTATAGTTTTTAATGATTCACGCGGTGTCCCCTACAGGAACCCACTTTACGGAAATAACCCATTTTAAACTTGCGTGGTGAAGGAGAATTTCCATACAATGCAAATGAAAATTGCTTCTTCTTCTTTTTTTTTTTTCGTACAGGAATTTTTATAAAGCCCATTCGTGTCTCCTGAGAGAAATACAATAAAAACAGAGAGATTATGGGGAGGCAGAGAGAGGTGAAAGTGGGCAAAGTAGGGAATGATGATAAAAGATGGATGAAGAAGAGGCGGTGGAGGAGGGGAAATCAAGTCAGGAGAAGAAGGTGATTGTTTTTGGTGATGGCCCACTTCAGCGCTACCTTTATTCAGCTGTCAGCGAGGAATTATTGTAAGTGCTGTTTAAGTGCGCCCATTTTTCCCAGTGATTGGACAAATGCGATGCTATCCCCGTTCAGATACAGGCTGTAACGACTCATAAATCCCAAAAAAGTAAGTCGAGTGAACAACTGAGGAGAGTCCTCTGACTCGAGAGTAATGACTCGCCGGTCAAGTGTTATATATCTGCGCTATCAGATGGAAGACGGTAAAGAAGCGCCTGGGAGGAGGCAGGGAAAAATGAAGTCAGGGACAAATACTGAGGGGAGATGCGAAGTGAGAGGCGGGGCAGACAAATGACAGTTACATGGAAACTTTTAGCACACTCTGAAGGATAATTATTGATTGTTGCAAGAGGAGGCAAACAATGGGATAAGAAGGGCGGAGGTGGATGTGATGCAGGGGATGGAGAGAAGTAGAAATGCTGCTGCAAGGGAACTTTAAACCACCATTCACACAACATGTAACAGTCATGATGCTGTTTTTTGAAGCCCCCTGTGATTGCACATTGATTTTTAATTTCTTGGACTGAAAACTTTACATTTAGTTGTCCAAAAGAAATGTTTATCTCGTCTACAAGTTGGATGTTTTACAGTGTATTGATCGGGAAAACAGAATAAATCAGCCTGATATCATGAAAAAGGGCATGTTAGTCACAAGCTGAGTCACTTCATGTGTTATCAGAACAACTTATTGGGATTTAGCATTATTTAGTACAGTAAAATGACATGAAAAAAGCTTAAAATGAGTAGACGTGACACAAGAAATGTGCCTGAAGTGCCATTTATATGGGGTCATGATGACACAGTAAATAATTTAGTCTTATTTTTCGCTTTAAATGCCCATATTGAGCACCTTTTCAGCAAATTAATCATAGTTTCAC
>NW_007578693.1:276742-288357 GCF_000690725.1 Stegastes partitus
AACCCAACCCAAGACACTACATGTGGTGATACGGTAGCAACTTGTTAATCTTAAGCTGGCTCTGCCCTAAAATCTGCTCCATTTCTTCTTCTTTTTTTTTTTTTTTACCTTAAATGGGACCATACTTTACAGAATGAACATCTGAAGAAGTCTTGAACCGAGTAATTGAGACTATAAACTCATTTGGAAAATGTTTACCGAGGTTACAGATCAAGTGAGACGTTGGGTCGTTTTCTGATAGACTTCAATACAATCAGACTTCCAGAGGAGTCGCCCCCTGCTGGCTGTTAGACAGAATGTAAGTGAAAGACACTACATTAGCTTCACTTTGCAGAGCTACGTCCATCTTTGATATATGGTTAATAGCAGCACCTGACTCCGAGACCGCTACTCAAAGTGTCCACACCTGTAATCATGAGGAGCTTTAACCCTTAATCGAATTTAAACGGGTGACTTATGTAGACGTTCACACCCTGTACAGTTGACATGAATGAGGTAATTAGCTATTCAGACCAAAATGGTTTCTAGTACCAGGTTGTAAACATGTTTATTTCTGATGTAAAGGTTTTCAACATGGCGAGGTCAATGGGGATTGACTCACTTTTGGAGACAGCCTCAAGTGGGCAATTGAGGAACTGCAATTTTTAGTTCTTCCTCAAGCTTCATTGAAAGCTACTTTATGGCGTACTGTCTGGTGTTTTAACCATTAGTAGCATTATGGAGCAGTTTTTTTTAGCCATATGGTTCCCATTTAGTTTGTGCTGTGCGTGTGTGGAAGCAGAAGCATGTGGGTTAAGCGACAGATACTATTCTCCAGTTTACATTTTTTAATTAAATTTGCCTGATTACACACTGTAATCCTGTTGTATGTCTGGTTCTTATTGTAGCATAGATTTTAAGGTTCTCTCTTTTCTTGTCATTAATTTGTTTTGGCTTTTCCCCGTGCTGTTTGTAATAAAAGTCTAAATTTGACTACACTAGTCTGGCTTCGGGCAAAATTACCGTATAAACCGAGTGCTTGTTGGAATATATATGCATGTTTAAACCTGTTTATGCCTGCTAATCCCTGCACTGCCTTTCCCCTGAAATTATACTGTAAAAGCAATGCATTATGCGTGAAATAACAACGCAAGGAATTGCTTGCATGTCATTTCTTAATGGTGCATAGACTGTGTCAGCTGCATATGAGTGCCTGAACACACACAGTATAATATTGTTCATGTGCCATCCATGTAAATACCACTTTTAACCCTCTGAAACCCTCAAACCTGGGTCTTAAATGCATGTTATCCAAACAGAATCCCCATTTATCAGTCAGAAACTGTAAGAACAGAAAAAAATGTCAGGTTTTCAACTTTCTGACATGTAAAATATGCTTCTGTCAGGAAAAAAAGAACCTTTAAATAGTGATATTTCTTTAAAATAACAGTATTCTACATGTCTCCTTCAAGAATTCACAACAAATAAACCTTTTGCACAAGAACCTGTAAAAAACAAAGTGCACTCAAAAGCAACCAGCAGTCACATAAATGTCTTTTTGGCTGAACTGCAGGTTGTGTTTATACAGAGCAGAGAGGAGACGACAAGACGGATCAGGAGAAGAATAAAATAAAATAAATACAGCATGGGTGGGCTCAGAAACAGAATACAGAGGAGCAGGTGTCAGCAAGTTGGTTGAAGATACAGTCAGTGGTGAAACATCTCCATAGAGAGAGAGAGAGAGATGTGGTCAACAGCTGGTGTGTCGAGGTTGCAAATATGTAAATACACAAAGTCAAATAACCCACCTGTCGAATGTAACGCTGTTTTTTGCAGAATGCTAAAACCTATGAGCATTTTTTTTTTGTAAAGTAAATCAAATCACAAAAATTCAGCTTCATTTTTTTTGTTTTAAAAATATAAATGACGGCATCATAACGGTGTCCTTCTGCACAAAGCACTTGTTGGACTTCTCTCTGCTTCTAGCCATGATTCTGCTGTTTCCACTGAGGTGCAGGACTTTTTATTGTAGTGCATAAAAAAACGCCCAGAAGCCGCTTGTGATTCAGAGGATTAAGTTGCTGCTTTGTTTGCTCACACAGACTTTGACATGTGTTGTCATTTGTTGGATTTATTATTTTGTTATTTGTTGTGTTTGTGTAAATACACAGTATCCAGTTGCAGAGCTCAGTTAACAGAGTAATAAATACACGGACGCAGTAAACGAAGTTACAGCTTTGAAAACACACAGATGTGAAGGTGAATTTAACGGCTTCAGATGCATCGTTATGTTCATGTTTTTATTAGACTTTAGCATACAGTACGCCACATAAGGTATTAATATAAATAAAAACAGGGCTGGTAATGCGCTTACATAAGAGAAGTGATGCGAGCAAAGTGTGCCAGTGTTTTGTTTCCTATTTAGAAATGCTCCATTAGTTCTGCTGATTATTTTGCTCCTCGCTCATTATCATTTTATTAAGACGTGTAGCTCAGCCGGATGCTGAGGACACAAACTGATCAGCTGCACAACGAGGATGGAGACCGTCATTAGTTCGGTCCTCACTGACTTCATTTGTTATTTGTGCTTTGCTACCTTCGACGAACAAATCATTTCAGATTATTGCTTCACTTTGTAAACCATTAATACTTTATCATCTCGTTAATAAGCGGCTCATAGTTGGATCTAATTATTATATGTTGGGATGCAGTGGTGGAGCAAATCTGGATGTCCGCTTTATGAAATGCTCCTTTAATTACTTAAAGACAATAGACAGGTTTTGCACGACACTACAAAAGCTATTGCTGGTTTAGTTCTGGCAGATTCTGGTTCCAGTCGTGCTGCAGAAGATGAGCTTCGGCTGAAAGAATGTGAGTTTGGCAGCGTCTGATCCCAGCTGTGCTGTGGGAGGGTCAGCCGCAGAAACTCCATTTTTTTTTGCCGGTTTCGTGTGAGCTGAAAAGGCCCCGAAGCTTCACATTTGTACTTTTAAAAACAAACATCCGTACGTGCAAACAAAGCGATGACCCGACGATGATAACTCCTCTTTACAGCGCGACCGCTGTTCTGACCCCAAGGTGTAAATTGTGTTCGGTAAATGGGACACGGCCTCACATGAATTATCTCCTCGTCTGCATCGTGCGTTATTGTGACCTAAATTAAAGCTTAGTGAGTTAATGCTCCGGTTTCTCGGTGTTTTTGAGCTTTTCTGTGTGTGTGCGTTGCGTGTTGCTCGTGTTGTGGGGACATGAATGTGTTTTCACAGTCCCATTAGCTGTGTTTCCATATAATTGTCAAGAGGATTTGAAAGTGAACTTTGCAAATGTCACCAAAAATATATATATATATAAAAAAAGAAAAAAAAGAATTAGGCTTGTTTCCATTAACTGCTTCGGAGTGAATAAATCCGGCTGCGTAGGTTTGTCAGAAGGTGGAGATGGAGGCTGCAGATAATAAACAGAGCAGAAGCTGGAAAATAAAACCAGCTGTTAACCAACTGCTAAAAAATAAAAACCCCAAAGAAGGAAAATAAGCAAACAGGACTTCGGGAAATCGGACAGAAGTCTTCAAGAATTGTTTTCAGCAGAGCAAGTTCTAGTTATTCTTTGACGTGAGCTGGTGTTGGCCGTGTTTCATGCAGTCTGAACACGAAAAGAGCTCCTATTCATACCCATAAGGTGCATTGACTTCTTTTCATAAGTCACAAACCAACTCAAGTGAGCATCAACACTTCACTGCAAAACGTTTTTGGAATTTTGCAAGTCCCCATCATGTAAAATATTAAATTCTATGTTGAAATCATGATTGAAGTGATGAAAATGTATGTGTGTATGAGTTCGCTTCAGGCAGCCACCAGCTGATCTATATGATCCATATTTCTTTGCATGAATAAGTTTGTTTATTTATGTAATCAATGAGAAAATACCTCAAAGCAGAATATGACCTATTTTTTGCCTCCTGGGGGCACAAAGCTGCACACTAAACATTTACATATTCTCACATGATGAAAGTAGAAAATTATAGTTTTTTAACTTTCCAATTTACTGTCATTTTACAGATTGTCTCTGTTGTGATAAATTACAGACGATAACTAATAAAATCAAAGGAAATATTCATACACATCTAAACTCTTCCTCGTTCATGTCTTTTACTGTATTTAAATCAGCAAAAATATCATTTTTTTATCGATATTTGTGCTTATTTGAAAGAAAATTATGTCTGTGAAGAAAAATGGTAAACTTTTTTTTTAAACAGACTTTTCCTGTTTTGTTAAATTGCAGATATTTATTTAAATCACAGAAAAACCATTAATTCACGTGTTGACTGTAAAAAAAAAAACAAGTTTACATAATGTCCACATCAAAATTTGTATTTTTACAAAACATATTGTTTTTCTTTTTTTTACAGTGTTATTGTAAAAGTATTATTTTTACTTTATTTAAATCACCTAAAAATAGCATCATCTTATAGATATTTGCTCAGTACTTGTTATTTTTGACAGTTTTGCACAGTCATTGAACATTGGAGTATTCTACCTTTTTTTCTTTTTTTTTTTTTTTTTACACATTTTTCATGGCACCCTTGCTGCCAAATTTTTTTTTTTTTACAGATTTTTTAAATTTAATTTGCTTTATTTTTATTTTGTTTTTACTTATATGCTCATCCCGCATTCATGAAACAACAGTAACATTCATTTTAAGTTGTGTTTTTGCCCACTGAAGATTTAAATATACAATCTAACATTCACCTTTTAGCTCTGTTTTGGTCTCCACTCACACACGCTTCCTATTTGTCACCTAACACATACTTTTTATTGATTTGCAACACTTGCTTTTTAAAATTATTTTTATTCTTCTTTAAAAAAATGTTCTTCTTCTCAACATTTAATGTTACGCACCAAAACACTGTCAGATCCGTTGTATGTGAAAACCTACTCGGCAATAGAATGATCATTTTGTTGACCAGTCAGTAACAAACTGAGCACTGGTTCCTGCTGCAAACTGGTAGCTAAACTATGTACCGGTGCAACGGAATGAAAACATTCAGCGTCAGCTAAAGTAAGAAGTTAGTCAGGATTCCTTTACTCAAACTCAGCAAACAGCTGCCTGCTGCTGCTGGAAATAAGTTCAATTAAAGTGGTGAAACTGAAACTAAACACCAAAGTTTTCATGCTGTAAATCCAAAACAATCAGGTGAAAAACGCCAGAACACTCAGTAGAACTGCAGAGTTGATGTTGATTCTCTGTAGGTTCACCAGTGAGTGACCTCTTTTCCATATGTGAAGTCATTTGGCTTCTTATGTAAACACGTTGATTAGTGCAGCTTTAAAGTAAGCCGTAATTAATGCAGAGCTGTGGGTTCGCTGTGTGGTTCTAGCTTAAAGAGACAGGAGCTAAAACGAAGCGTTTCAGACGAATGAGGAGCTGCAGCAGTGTACAGGATGAGAAACATAATGTGTTTTCAGAACATTAAAGCATGTAAACATATTGTAGCTGACCCCACCAACAAAATTACAAACCTTCAAATGTGCACAATATGGGCTCTTTAATGTGTGCCTTAGCATGAGCCACATTACCTCTAGTTTAAGTGAACAGTCACAGTGACGTTTGGATTCATGCTTTGTGATTTTTTGTGTGTTCCAGCAGCTTGTAGGCAAACAAGACCAAAGTTAGAAGTCGGTCTTTGTTCCGCGATGCCTCAAACTGCTGAGTTCAGTGTCCCGGTGAGTCCAGCTCGACAAAATCCACCTTTTAGTGCGCTGCTCAGCACCACCTTTTGCAGTCACTTTACATTCTGGAGGTTTGTTAATTATTGTAGCTCCATCTAGCTGCAGTCCAGATCCCCCCTGTATTTAGACGAACACTTACTATCACAGATTCCTCCGTCTGATGCGGTAATTAGGCCACTTTCGCTGATGGGAAAACTTTTCACAGGGCAGATGAACGGCTCATGATTTTGGCTCAGGGATGATGAATCGGCGACCTCTCTGGCTCCCCCTAGCTGCACAGACAGCAGAGTGACTGTTTATTACGCTTCTTCAATAGTGAGATCACACATTTATTCTCGCTCGCATGACTCGTTTGAATTCCTCCTGCAGGAAGATGTTTGATGTCTTTAATTGGCCACTGGGGAGCTTTTCTTTCTCCTTCTCTCTCTCTGTATTTCTGCCTCTATCTTTGTTTCAGACTCTTCCTCTCAGATCCTCACACGTTGCTGTTTTTTTTTTTTCTGCAGCCCGACTGCTGATTAAAGCTCAAACTAGCTCAAAACAAAGATTAATTCAAGCTCACCAGTCACAACACTGTCATGCGGAGCCGCAATACGACGACTTTCAGCAGTTTGATTGAGCTGACGTCTCGCATTGAAACGTGTCGCTTTTGTTATTATTGGAACTTGTGGAATATTTTATCTGCAAAATAATAATTATTTTCTAGTCACGGCTGCTCCAGAAAATATTCGCATTTAAGAGGCTGGATTCATAAGATACTGACTTTTTTTTAAATTCAATTATTCAAATCTGTTAATGGATTATCAAAATAGTAGGCAAATAATTTGATAGTGAACAATAAATCCACTGTTTTCTCAATTTATCAGTTAATTATTTGATCTATAAAAGGTCAGAAAAATGTAGATCAGTGTTTCCAGACAAGTTTTTTGTCCTCGACCCAAAGATATTGAGTTTACTGTCATAGAAGAGGAAAGAAACCAGAAAATATTCACTTTTAAGATGCCGGATTCAGCAGATTTCTCTCTTTTTTTTCTCTGGTAATGATTCAAATCAGTTAATTGATTATTAAAATAGTGTGCAATTATTTATTATTCAACAATTAATCCTCTTAATGTTTCACTTTGGGTGCATATTTTCCGACAGTTAGTCAACAGATACTTACATTGTTTACACTTAATTTTCAGTCGTTTAATGAGGGAATAAGTCGTCATCTCACATTAAAACATGTTGCTTGTGTTATTATTGAAACTACTGGAATATTTTATCTGCAGAATCATTTTGTAGTCCCGGCTGCAGCCCTTTAAAGCTGGATTTAAGTGATATTAACTTTATTTTTTAAACAATTCAAATCAAATTATTATCAAATCAATATCAAAATGTAGTTAATTTAACAATCAACGAATAATCTTTTTAATGTTGACCTTTGAGTGCATGTTAGACGACATTCAGTCTGTTGGACATTTATGCAAATTAACAGATATTTACTTAGATAATGTCTTATTTTCACTAATTTAATGTGGGAATAAGTTGACATTTCACATATGGCTGTGTTATTATTGAAACTACTGGAATATGTCATTTGCAAAGTCATTTTGTTGTCCCAGCTGCAGTCATTTAAAGCTGGAGTCAAGAGGAAATAATTAAAATCGGTTATCAAAATATCAAAAATAGTTGACAATGAATCCACTTAATGTTGCATTTTAAGTGCTCCTTTTGCTCCACTCATTCTCTTTGACATTTACCAGATGTTTACATAGAAAACACCTAATTTTCAATAATTTAATTTGAGAATAGAATACAACAGAATAGAATAATTACAGGCAATTCAGCAGCTCTTTGGGTTCACAGCAGACAACAGAAGAGCATCAAGTCATTACAAAAAAATCAAATCAAATCAAAAACACATGTCTAATATTTAACTTGATCATCATTTTTGCAGTCCCAGCTGTGCTTCAAATCTGTCCTCATACGAACCGGTTGGGCTTCTATTGTTGTCCTGTTAGATGATATAAGTTTGTGTCATAATGCGTTTCTTGGCTATATAAGCAGATGCTTCTTTTAATAAAGGTCACGGTTGCTCTTGAGACTATTTAAGGGGGTTAATTGCTTTTTTTTTCTGTACATAAAACCGACCACTTCCCCGCCTGTGAAGGTGACACGGCCTCTTTGTGACGCCGAGGATATTTCCATAAATCTTAGGTATTATTTTCTTATTATTATCGGCGTCATTATCAGCCGAGTAATAGCAGTAATTAATTAATGTCAACAGTTCAGTGGGCAGCGCTGTTGTAGCTGCTGACTTTAATCTTGAGAACAAAGTTTTAGCCAGTGAACCGAGGTGAATGTTCTCTAAACCCCGGTTCTAAAATGTCACCGTCACTGTTCGTCCTCAACATCTTTTACTTCGCTGTAACTTGCTGCATCTGTGAGCTTTTTCTTTTTTCTTTTTTTAAGTTGCTCCTCAGGATGCAAATTCCCATCTGGTGTGATTATCTTGGTGACTCTTTGTCAGTTTCTGAGACCTCTGGGAAAACTTCTCCCGGTGCTTTAATCTCTAAAAAGTTTCAACCGAGTGTCCATAACTGTAGCTGCATATTGTGCTGCTCAACCTAATTATAAATTGTAATTAGAAAGTATCACTTCAGGAAATGTGCATAAAAGGAGGCATCTGAACTGTTAAATGTAGCGGAGCCCAAATAAAAGTTGTACTGATGTAAGTGTCTGATGCAGCGCCCACAGAAACAAGAGATATTATCATACAACGGGGGAACTTAAAGAGCAAAGTTCAGGAGGTTTCAGGACAAATTAGCATCTAATGCGAGACACTGCAGGCTTTTTTCATGCACTGGTTAATTGTAAGACTTTCTTTATACATTCTTTTCTCAGACAAGTGAAGAGAAATCATCCAAAATGCACATTTAGGTGTTTAATATGGCTGCAACTGAAGATTATTTTCATTGTTTATTATTTTTTCCCCGTTTATCAGTTAGTTGTTTGATCAGAAAATGGTGAAAAATGTCGATCAGTAACAAATATTTCATCCTCAGGTCAGAAATGATCAGTTTGCTGTCGTAGAGGAGGAACGAAAACAGAAAATATTCACATTTAAGAAGATAGATTCAGGGGATATTTAAGTTTTTTTTCCCTACAAATTACTCAAATAACATAATTGATTATTAAAATACAAGTAATTGACTAATTGCTGCAGCAGTGCTTATTTTACTAAGCTTTGTTTAATGGACAATTATGCAAATTAACAGATATTTACACAGATAATACTTCATTTTATACCTGAAACATACAATTTTGGGAAACTTGTAAAACAAAACAATCGCTGCCTTCATGTAGCTCATCAACAGCAGTAGCTTCATGGTGATATCTATTCGTCATTTCTTTTTATTTTCCAGCAGCACGTTACACTAAACTTTGTCAGTTTTATCCTTATCTACATTCTGGAAGGTTTTTTCCTGAAGGGCTTTTTGCTCATATTTCATTCATGAACTTATTTATAAACATTTCATTTCTAAAAAAAACATGGTGAATATTGATTCTGATTTTTTTTCCCTTTCTCTCTGGCTGTTGACAGTATTTTCAGATTTATGTAGCGATAAAACGAGATGTCCAACATGCCCTCCGCAAAAACCTTTGACTTCCAACGTGCCCACAAAACGAAACAGGAATTTTGAAGCTGCTTTTAGTCAAAATTCACATTTCTGTGCTGGAAAAAAGAATGCAAAGAAGAGCATATTTAGATAGATAACACCCAATTTGCATATTTAAACATGACATTTTAGAAAACTTGTGATGCAAAAAGTAATGGTTTTTATATAAGTTATCAATTGGTGATGTTAGTTCAGATTTTTTTCCCCTATATGCCTACAATATGAAAAAGATAAATAGCTGCAAATGTATAAAATAAATACATTCATGCTGAGTTCAGGGCTGCAAGGTGGTGCAGTTGGTAGCACTGTTGCCTCGCAGCAAGAAGGTCGCTGGTTCACGTCCCGGTGGGGGCACCGGGATCTTTCTGCGTGGAGTTTGCATGTTCTCCCCGTGCAGCGTGGGTTCTCTCCAGGTTCTCCGGCTTCCTCCCACACAGTCCAAAAACATGTTGAGGTTAACTGGTGATTCTAAATTGTCCGTAGGTGTGAATGTGAGTGTGCTTGTTGTCTGTCTCTAAGTGTAGCCCTGTGATAGACTGGTGACCTGTCCAGGGTGTCCCCCGGGGATTGGCTCCAGCCCCCCATGACCCTAGTGAGGATTAAGCGGTGTGTAGATAATGGATGGATGTTGAGTTTAAAGTGTTTTAGTGTTTGGCTGTTATATATTCAGAGGTGTTTCTATTTTTCTGTCCACCATATTTACATGCATGTGGGTGGCAGAAAGCTGCAAACACCTACAACTATAACTCAGTGCAACACCAAAAAACACAATTTAATCACACAGGGATCCTAAAGATGTGACCAGAGCAGCTACACTGGGTTTCATTCGGCCGTGCAGGTGAAACAAAACCGTCCTTCTTCCCTCAGAAGTGGGAGGCCGGTCTTATGGAATTTTTTTTCAGGTCAGGAGACTTTCTTCTGAAGTGATCCTTTTGCCACTGGAGCCGGGCTCATCTAATTATAGCCATGCTGACATTACTAAAGTAGGAAATTGCACTCAGCAATCGCAGAGCTTGGAATTATTCAGAACGCTGCTGTGATGGTCGCGGCAAAGACAAAACTCCGAGTTACCACACATCCTGTGTGACGCCTCGGTGTCAGCGAGAAATGACTTGAAAGCTCCTCGAATGATCTGCAAAGATTTTAAAGGATTATTTTCCCTTAAAAGAGTCCTGACTGCTTGTGATTTTTTTTTTTTACTGTACACCTCAGCTCTGCCTCTGATTTTACCGCCGGCTCAATGTGAAATCTTGCAGCCGTCTCTCTTTTGGGTATTAAAGCGCAGAGTGAAGAAACTGAGGAAGACGCCACCGAAGGATCGTGTTTATTTATAGGTGTGAGAAACTCGGTGGAAAAGGCACGTTCTGTTATGAAAGGTGACAGAAAAGTGTAAAATATTAACATCTCCACTTTCTTTCTGACGTCAGGTTTAGTGGTTCTGCAGCCAAATGTTTCTGTTACTTTTGGAAACTGACAATCCAACGTTTGTAAGATTCCTAAAAGCCCTAAAAGCACTTTGCACACGAACCAGCGACTAAAACACTCATAATGTCTCATAGAAACTGTCTGAAAATGTGCGCAGCTACTCCACTTTTTCATCGATTATATGCCTCCCTTCTCTGTCTGACTTGCGGCTTTTAAACTCGAGTAGAAACACTTTTGATTTCTAATAAATTCAGATTATAGAAAGTCTCGCACAACCTTGGCTACAAGTAGAGAGACCTCAAGAGTGTATTTTATACTGTAGGATGCACTTACAATGCTATAAATCATTTAAAGAACGAATTAAAACGCTGGAATTGACATGTACAGCATTTTCCCGAGTGGCTACAGGCGTTGGCAATACTGGAAAAAATGATGTCTTTGCATCTACACATATTTTACTACATACATCTTTGATTTGTTGCGATACACATCCTGCAGTTCAACCGAGTCACTCGTGGCTTGTGTCATGGAACACAGAATTTTTTCTTTTTTTACTAAATGTGTACATGTACAACTGGTTAATTTTGGGAGAATTTTTAAATGGGACGTGAAGACGGTTTGGCTAATTTCCCAGTCGGAGCTGTGTGTCACACATGGTCCGTTCAAGGACTGTCAGAAAGTTGGAAAACCAACAATGCTTGACCTTTTCAGCAATAGATGAATGTGATCAGTCAGTATTCCTGTACTAACTCTGCATAAACTTCAACTTTCCTCTCATGCAACAAGTTTTTAATTTGCTAATTTGAATTTTATTGCGGTG
>NW_007578693.1:289267-319415 GCF_000690725.1 Stegastes partitus
GTTCTTCCACTTCATCCAAACTTTTTCTCTCTCAAACTTTCTTTTTGCAACTTCTCGGCACTTTTCCCCACGAAGCAGCAAGTAAAGAACTTTTAACGTTCTGTTCTGTAGAAACGGTCTCAGAATGTGCACAGTTATCCCATTTTTAATTGATTTTCTGCCTCCATCTCTGTGTCACTTGCAGCTTTTAAACTCAGGTAGAAACACTTTTGATTTCAGGTCCATTCGGGCATCATGTCTCCTTTTCAAGCTGTTTCTTCGGTTTTACTTTCAGGAGCAGGTTAGTTATAACTACCGGACCACAGAACTGCATTTTCTGTCAGAATTAAATTCATCATTATACTTCAAAATGATGCCCCCAACCAGGGTGTGAACTACAGGGGAGCCAGAAGGAGCTCGGCTGCTCTTAATAAGACATGAACCTTCCTGAAGGGGGGAGGGGTCGGTCGTAAATGTAGATTCATGCATGAGGGCGATTCATCACTAATTCACTTTAATAAAGATACCAGCATATCAAAGTGTGGCTTGTAATTAGCTATTTTTATTTCCCATTTTCTTGATTAGCTGGTTAGTTACTTGATTTAAAAAATGTCAGAAAATCATTAAAATGTCAATCAGTGTTTCCAGAAACGCAAGATAATATCCTGAAGTGTCTCGTTTTTCCCACAACCCTAAACATATTCAGTTTACTGTCATAGAGGAGGAAAGAAACCAGAAACATTTAAGAAGTTAGAATCAAAGAAATTATACTTCTTCCTCGTAAAAAAAAAAAACAAACTAAAATACTAATGGATGAGTCTTTACGTCTCTCGTGACGATGGTGTAATGTCAAACTTTACTCATATATAAGGCAAAAATAACAAACTTTCTTGATGTCAATCACCGAAGAACAAGAAGAAAGAATCAAGAAGAACAAATTTAATCCTCTGTGATGCTCAAACCAGGCAGGAGCGGCTACTTTTCATCTGTTTTCTTATAATATTCTTATTAATAGGAGCAAAAACACATAAAATCTGCTTTAAAATATAATTTACAAGAGCTGCATCTGTTGTTTTTGACCACAAAAACATGACAAATTAATGTGCAAATGAGAAATACGCATTTTTACAGCTGGATGTAGTTCACACTTTACAAATTAAAGCCAAAAACAGCTTGTAAGCGTTTCTTTTTTTCCCCATAATATCCCAATTTGTGAATTAAAAAATGAACACTTTCAGCTTTCAATTGATTTTTCAAGAAACATTTTTTCTCTTAAAAAATATTTAGGCTGATTAATTGATTTTCAAAATTATATCTAGTTAATTAATTAGTCTTTGCAGCTCCAGGGGAGATTTAAGATCAGGTAAAAAAACCCCACAAACTTTCTAGATGGCAGTCGCCGTAAAACAAGAGGAACAAGCCTAACCTTTAGATCAGGCAGAGGTGACTGCTTTCCATCTGTTTTCTTATTCTTATGATTAATTTTCTTTTTAAAATAGAAATAAAATGTATGAATCTGCTTCAAAATGGGCTTCAGAAATGTCGTATCTGTTGTTTCTGACCATTAAAAAAGGACAAACTGATGTGCAAATAAAAAACACTTCTCAAATTATAGCCAAAAACAGCTTGTAAACTTTTCTTTTATTCTCTAATATCCCAAATTGTGAATTAAAAAATGAACACTCTGAGCTTTCAATTGATTTTTCAAGATGTATTTTTTCTCTCAAAAAATATTTAAGCTGATGAATTGATTTTCAAAATTGTATCTAGTTAATCGATTAGTCTTTGCAGCTCTAGGGGAGATTTAAGATCAGGTAAAAAAAGACAATCCACAAACTTTCTAGATGGCAGTTGCTGTAAAACAAGAGGAACAAGCCTAACGTTTGGAGCAGGCAGAGGTGGCTATCTTCCATCTGTTTTCTTATTCTTATGATTAATATTCTTTTTGATAGGATTAATATTCATAAATCTGCTTCAAAAAGTGCTTCATAAATGTTGTACCTTTTGTTTCTGACCATTAAAAAAGGACAAATTGATGTGCAAATAAAAAAACGCTTTTCAGATTATAGCCAAAACCAGCTTGTAAACTTCAACAAAACAAATCACGTTTGAGGTGTCACGTTAAAAAAAATGAACACTTCCAGCTTCCAATTGATTTTTTCAGGATGAATTTGTGGCATGGCGATGAGGCTGCAGGTGCAATCAGTCCCAGAAGAACCAATCGACGCCAGCCTCGGAAACAGTTTGACAAAGTCCGAATAAATCTGAAATGAAGGCGCTGTATCAGATCGGGACGTATGGACTTATCGGGCCGAGAGCAGGAATCATGAAATTGCACAATGTGCCAATTAAATTTAAAGGAGTAGATTTTTTACAGTAATTTAGTGCAATCAGAGCGGCTGCATGATACAATTAACTGAAGGCGGCGGTGAAAGAATAATCTCTCTCCGAAGGATATAGACGGTGGGTTTCCATGGCGACAGCCCAGTTGTGGAGAAATGCTTTCTGCTCTGCGCTTCATACAATCTGAGCCTGTTGAAATCCTGTGATAAATAACACATTATCTCTGGTTTCACATTCGCTGCTCTTTGACTCCACCTGGGACTGTTTTCAATTTTTCCGTGTTGCTCCCTGGTTGCTGCTCAGAGTCAGACATGATGCTCTGCTTCCAGACGGTCTTCAGAGCCACTGATGGATGCGGCAGATTCACTGAGGTGCTCACAAAGACTCAGGTTGAGGCTGAAGATGTTTGTTAACAGAATTATAAGAAAGATAAAACTTTATTCATTCTAAAGGAAAGTCTAGTGCAAGATTTGGCTCAGAAAAAAACAACTAAATGACATAAGATAAGAAATGCTGTGCCTAAAAAGTAGAAAGTTAATAAGATATAAGCACGATACATTACTGAGATAAAATAAGGAGCACAAATAAGGCAAGAATAGAACAATACAAAACAATGCTGGCAATCACACTGATGTAAGCAGTGATTTTGCACATGATAACAGAGTATTACACATGGAAATGAAATGAAAACTAAGGTGAAAATGAAATATTGCAAATTACATCAACAATGTTTTGCATAATAATGAAATGCAGAGAAATGAAATATGAAATATTGCACATTACACTGACAGTGTTGCACATGAAAATGAAATATTGCACCTGAGAAACAAGGTATAAAACATTGTACGTTACATTGACAATGATGCACGTGAAGGTGAAATATTAACCCTTTGTAGGGCACTCCTTGAAATACTTGGGAAATTAAAACCCTAGGGTGTTATTAAAGGATGTTTCAAGATTTTTTTTTTTTACTTTTGTGACTTAAAAAAAAATGTAAAAAAATGTTGCAAATCAAAATTGATATAGTTACCATATATGGTAACTTGCCCATCTATTGTTAACAAAAAGGGAAATTTATAATAAATAAAAGACAAAAGTAACAATCTGGAAAAAAAAACATTTATTTAGGAACATTTTAGTTTGAGGTAATTATGCTAAAACAACCAGCAACAAAGCATTCGGCAAGTTGGCAAGTTCATTTAGGCACATCTTTCTTGGGGTGGTGGTGTTAGTGGCACTAATCTCAAAAAGTAAATCAAAGTGAAGTTCAATGCAAACGTGTAACAAAGTGTTTATAAAGCTCCTGGAACATTTGTTTAGTGATATTTTTCGTAAGGTAGTGATATAAAAACTAAATCAAAGTGCACATGGTTCTTTAACCTCATGGAGAGGCACAGGGTGGACATCGTGAACGTCCAAGGAAGTGACCAAATATGATCACCTGCCCCACAAAGGGTTAAACATGTAGTCAAGATGTTGCACGTTAAAATGAAAAATGCAACACATGAAACTGAAATATTGCTCCTGATAGATGAAAATCTGAAGTATTGCTCATGAAATTAAACGCTGCACGTGATCAAGTTTAGCAAATTTCATTCATAGGAGTCAGTCAGTGCATCTTTTACATTAACTACATGAACATCGTTTGCATGTAACTACAGAAACCGACCTGCTAACAGACAGTAGTTGTAAAAGCTTTGTGCTGTTGCGTTATCAGCCGAACACAGCGGCTGATTCTAATGAGCAGCGAGGACAGGTGAAGCCAAAACAGACCAACGAGACAAACTGCTTATAAAGGGAGAATTTAACTTTTTCACGAGTGCATGAATTTATGAAGGAGAAACGACCGTGTGATGTTATGGATGATGTCCTGAAACTGCACTGAAGCTTTTGCAGCCAAGACACAAACAAGAAGCTGAAGGAGGCGACTGTAGAGAGAGAGACTAAGCAGCAGCAGGAGGAGGAGGAGGAGGAGGAATATTAGACACCTGTTAGAGCCAAAATGGCTGCTTTTTATTGTTTCACGCCGTTTGAAACAGACAGACGGAGCAGAGCGATTGAAAAATAATGACAAATGACACCGTTAGCGAGGCTGAGGGGAGTGAAAAATGTGGTAGAGAATGATTAGAAGCTGTTTGAACCTCAGTAAGATCAAGTGCTAATGACTGGAGCCAGAGACGGGAGGGATGAAGGTGGGATGTGAGGGGATGACATCAGCGCGTCTTCGTCATAAACACAGTCATAATCGGGGGGGGGGGGAAGAAGACGAGCGAGGAGGGCCGGGGAGGAAATCAGAAACAAATGAAGACGGAGGGAAGAAGTGTCTGGCAGGGGAGCAGATTATGAGACGCTGATTGGGAAAAGTAATTGAAAATGGTCGGCGGCGTGATAACAGCTGCTAATAACAGATGTTTCTGCTGCGGGATTTTGCTGACGCCTGATTTTAAATTGAAGTGATGAGAGGAGAAGGAGGGGGAGCAAAAAATAAAGAGAGATGGCGGAAGAGGCAAAAACACAGAGTGAGATTTTCCACTCAGATTATTGGCAGCAACAGTTAGGAGGAGTCATTAAAGATGGCGGTTAAACCTACAGGCGGCACTAGAAAGAAACTGATCACCTACTTCACTCTTTTTTTTTCTCTTTTCTCAGATATTCAATTAGTTTTTTCAGCTCGTAATACAGTTTTTGTGCAGCGCTGGCATGGAAACTTCTCTCCATTACGGCTAAAACAAGGCTCCACCTGAGAGAGCTCGCCAGAAGAAGCCTTCCAGTGCTGCAGATAAACACACAGTTTCTCGCCTCAAGAGTCAACAGTTCACATCATCCTGCCCAAAGCTTCACTCGGCTGCTGCCCTGCTCGGACTTTTTGCAGATATTTGTTGCTGCACATCGTCACGTAGCACATCTCCGAGGCTTCGGATAACCAGGAGAGAGTGTCGGAGAAATCAGATTTAAAGAATAGCTGCTCATGTTCTATATTTCACCAAGAAAAGGACAAAACCAGTACTTTGTAAGAATTCCTTTACAGAGGCTGCATAACTTCCTAAAACATCACAACATTGCTGTTTTTAGGAAGAGTTTCTGAACCCTCTGAAGTCCGAGCAGTTTCTGGGCTTTTTGTTTTTAACTCCTGTTTTTACTCACTGTGGGCTCGTTTTACTGCGTTATGAAGTCCTGCATCTCCGTGGAAACAGCACAACCATGAGTACAAGTACAGAGAACTCAAGAATGTCTTTTACACTGTATATTTTTGATAATGCCATTAATAATTTTTTAAAAAATCAAAAATTAAATATAAAAGCATAAACATTATTTTGCAAAAATAGAATTTGGAATTGAACAGTTTTCTTAATGCGTACAGATCTTATCTATAATTAAAATAAATGGGAACTCTACACACTACAGATATTTAACTACTTGCATTTTTATTTTGTTTCTGAGCACTGCCTGCAGTTTAACCAAAAAGTCTCTGAATTTTCATCACATGACTGTTTATCACATCTGAGTCACTCGTGGCTTCCTGGTTTTGTTGTGGAGCACAGAATTTTTATTTTTTCCAGAATGTGTTTAGTACAAATTTCTTATTTTTTTTAAGAGAATTTTTGAAATATCTGTGCAAATGAATATCACAGTTTTAAGCTTAGATTTGGTTAATTTCTGGACAGAACTGCAAGTTAAGCATATATAGTTGAGGGACTTTCAGAAAGTTGAAAATCTGATAATTGTTAATTGATAATTGTTGTTGTTTACTGATTTTATGTTGATGTTGTGTTGGTTTTTTCTGGTGTAGCAATTTCCCTGAAGTCTTGTACTGAAGGGATCAATAAAGTTTTATTCTAATTATTTTATTCTAATTCTAATTCTTTTAGTTTTTACACATTCTGGCTCTGATAAATGCTGTCGTTCTGGCAAATTTTTAAAAAGCTGTCAAGCTTTTCAAACTCACCGGCAAGCTTTAAATGGGAAGAAAGAATGAATTTGTTGTGACTATTATCAGCAGCAGATGAATGTAGATTTCATGCACCAGTGAGGGCTAACCTTCAAAATCCTCAACTTTTCATTTTAATTTGCTAATTTAAATCTTACCTTGCAGAACGAATGACATTCCAGCACAATACTTGTACTTCTGGTGCTAATTAGCAAATGCTAGCAACAAAAGCTCGGCCTGGCTGTGCTGGCGTTGGCACCTTCGCTGCATCGCCAGGCCAGACTCATTCAAATGAATGAGAGTTGGCTGCATTTTTTCACACAGGGCTTAAGTTGATGTGAATGTAGCCTTTGTCTTTTTGGACAACGACGGAGCGCTATGGCTCAGAAATAATCTATATGGAGCAACACAGGCAGCACAGTTCAGTGTGATCGGGTCACGTTGGTTTGTTGGGTTTTTCATGGGATTTGTTGACTTATTTGAGGAAAAATGTGGATTTTCTCATCCTTTAAATGCAGTTTCTAGATGCTTCTCTGGAAGGATTTTTTTTCAGGACAGCAGAACCTGATGTATGTCCTCTTGTTTTCATTGAATGCAGACCTGGAGAAGAGCTGTCAGTGAGAATAAAGTTAGTATTTACTGTTCTTCTGCACTGAAATGTGGAGTGAAGCTGCCACATACACTGTGGAGGAGGCTCTGGTCGGGGCTTTGCACAACGAGAGTCTAAAACCTGTTTGCACGGGGATGGATTTGCACTCGAGTGTTGCTCAGTCATTAGACGTCTTCACCTCCAAGACGACTGAGGTGAGACTGAAGGCGTCGTAAACCGGAGCGCTCGGCAGGAGGCAGAGCGAGAGAAAGGACTGAACATTTCCGACGCTTGTTCTCAGCCATTGTTACCGAGAGCAGGCTGGCAGGAGGCATTGGGTGATAATTGCTAGCTGTAAAAATGTGATGGCATCAAACTTGTAGGAATCTGACAGGACAATAGGTACGCCTAAAGCAGAAAACAAGAGAGGGAGAGCAAAGCTCGGGGACGTGGGAGAGGTGATTGACAGTTTAAAGCGGTGGGCTCCGGTTAAAAGTTGGACTAAAATCAATGCGGTAGAAGTGTTGCCATTCAGGAGGAAGAGCAGCGTAGAGAGAATATAAATCACAGTTCACGTTCTGAGAGCAGCTCCCAAAGGTGTGTGAATGTATTAACACGGAGGCAGGTGATGTGTCGGCGCTGATGGAAAAACATGTTCGACTCGAGCTGCAGCACGCGCTCGCATCGGCGCGTTATCGATGTCGTTGGCGTGGCGGCGACGTGTAGAAAACGTGCATTTATGCGGCGAAAAAACTTGATGCAGTGACTCGTTTAACAGACAATTTCACTGACAGCTGTGTGGACTGTAAAGGAGGTTACGGATAAAAATACAAATACCGACAGCTGTTTCCCCAACAGCTGCCACAGTCAACAGTTACCCGTGTTTGTCTTCTCGTTTCTCAAATACGGGTAATGAATACAATAAATAATGCTCTTAGTTGCATTGGGAGCATTTTTTATTAAAACCAGAGGAGCAGAGGCGAACTTCATGCTCAACTTAATTGTATCCCCTGGCTTCGGCGGTAAATGGGAGGAATGCTAACGAGCCATCATACAGAATTTGGAAAATGAATAAAAAATGGATCGAAGCGCGTGGAAAAAACCAGCCGTGAAGTTTGTACTGTAAATCTACAACTTGTTAAGGCTGTGTGAAGCCTCTGTGTTATGTGTTGCTCTCTGATCTCTAAAACCCACCAGTAGGTTTAAAAGCTATGCTCGGATTTAAAAGAAATGCCAAATGTGCACCATTTATCGAAACCTGAAACTGTAAAAACAGAAAAATATAGAATAGAATAGAATAGAATAGAATAGGAAAAAAATTATTTATTTCAGTCTGGGAAATTACAGAATATGTAGGACTTCCAACCTTATCATGTGGGGCTTTTGTTTTAAATGGGAAAATTAAGCTTAAAACTCATAAATCATGTATAAATTTACCAACAATATACACTTTGCTCAAACCAGATTCTATAAAAAACTAAAAATCCTGCATTCCCAAAACCATAAAGCCATTGACGACGACCAGTCACATAACAAAAAAAACTTCAAGGCACCATTTGACTGAACTGCAGGAAGTGTAAGGAAATAAATTAAAAATAAAAGTAGTAAAATATCTATAGATGCAGCGCCAACACCTGTAGGAAAAATGCTAAATTCGGCTGAACTGCAGGCAGTGCGCACACAGAGCAGATGGGAAACAAGTATAGAAACACAATTAGAATGTAAAATATGTAAAGTCACATTTTTTCCCAGTATTGGTGACACCTGTAGGCACTTGGAAAAATGCTTTACAAGTTGATTCTTTGCTGATTTTTTCTTTTTTTTTTGTATGTTTTAATGATTTCTGGCATTCTAATTGCATCATGCTGCACAGCTTTGAGTTCTGTCTACTTCTAGTCATGGTTGTGCTGTTTCTATACAGCTGCGGGACTTTATATCACAGTAAAAAAAACAAGCCGGCAGTGAGTAAAAAAGAACGAAGCTGCCTCAGAAGGTTAGTGCACTGCAGACGTGGCTGGTTTACACAGTGAATGCACAAGTTCAACACAAAGAAGAAATGAATGTATCAGCTGCAGCCGGGCGAAGTCTGTCCTAGTTCACCGGCATTGATTAGACGGGTCAAGGTTGGGGACTCAGTGGTTTGCGTTGCTGTAACAACCCTGCATCGCTTGCTGGCTGCCATGGCAATGCATCAAAAATAGAAATAATAGTTTGTTGCTGGGTGGGTGTGTTGGTAGGTCGGGAGCATGAAAGAGAGGCAGAATGTCTTCACGGCGTAATTAGGTAGCGCTTCGTTGTGAATAGAGGGGACGACGAGCAGGAGATACCAAGACATGAGTAAATACTGGGATGTTTAATAAGGGTTTGTGTCCCTTTATCTGGCAAATTGTGTTATTTGCTAAAAGAGGTTTTAATTATAGGGCTATCTCTTGTTTTTATTTCACCAAAGGATGAGTATATGCGAATGTTTTGTCTGATTATCTCTCCAAAAACAAAGAAAAGACTCCTCTTACTGTTTTTTTCTGACCTCCACGTTGCCCCGTTGGTTTGAACATGTGCATTTGTTTACACGCGACTGTCACCAACAGTTTAGTCGACGCGACGCCTGAATAAACAGCAGGATTTTCACTACTTGCTGTAAGTCTGGGGTGCAGACGCCTCGGGCTGTTTCTGTCCTCTGCGTGCAGGAGTTTCTCTGTGGGCGGGGCTAATACGCACACACACACACACACACACACACACACACACACACACAGGTACACATGCACACGGTGGACCAGGTGAAGGAAAGTTTTGCACTTTTTTGTTAACTGAAGTTTTCACCACTGACAGTCTGGTTTGGCAGTATGTTGAGTGATAAAGGTGAAGTCAGCGGTTCTGATCCAGCACAGTTTTCATTCAGATTCGGTGATCCGCCAGCTGTTGGCTCTGGGCTCAGGTGTTCGTGCACCCCCTCGGCTCTGTAAATGTGTTGTCTGACTCGCAGGATGCAGGAATAAGCTGCTGTTCATTTCAGCCAGCTTTGTCTTTCTGCTGTCTGTGTGTTGCAGTTTTTTTGTGACAGAAGCCAACAACAACAACAACAACAACAACAACAGCAACAACCAACTACGCTGAAAAGTTTTGATTATGTAGTAATGCAGCAATGCTAGCTTTTTTTTGCATTGAATTGTCAATTTTGTTCACATCTCTCTGCATGCAAACTATTCATTTGTCAGTATTTTCGCTTCAACAACTGTGATTGGTTTAAAGAAATGTAAATAAGCCAGAGTGTCTTCCCCCCTTCCTATAAATATAGGAGGTATTTAAGGTGAAGTATATAAGTACAATTTTCAAAATCAAAGCCCACGTGTCCATTTTTTTTTTAACTTTTTTATTTAGGGGTCAATGGATTTTTGCCAGTTATCAGATCTGATAGTGTGATTTCCTTTTTGTACTGTAATCTTTAAAAAAAAAAAAAGATTTCTGATTTTTAAAAAAAAAATTAATTTAAAATTGTGCTACCTTGGCTTTAGTGCTGCCACTTCCCACCTCTCCCCATCCGCAGTCACCAATGTCCCGCCCACAGCTCAATCTGATTGGTTGATGTAACAGCCAATCAGCACTGACGCTGCAAAGTTTTCTTCTAACAAACATAAAACCTAAATAATAAAAACACATTTCAACAGAGTTTCATGTTGGAGTTTTGAAAGTTTTCAATTTTACTGCAAACGTATATCAGTTCTAAACACGGATCATTGATCATATTGATTAGCAATAATTGGCATCGATATCAGCCACATACACACCATAACAGTCGACTCCTGGTTTTGATTGTGCAGTTTTATTTGTTTACAATATTTGGTTACTTTTTGGAATATTTTTAAGAATTAAACATTCATTGTTCTTTGAAAGAGTCACTCACATTATTATACTATTTTATTACCATTATATCATCATATTTAAAGGTCTTAAAAGGACAATAAAAAATGCTTTCTTGAAAAATAGATCATGCAACAAAAAATGATTATGACAGTATAGCAGCGCACTACAGGATGCAGCAGCATTAATTACTTAACAGTAGCAGACAAGACTTAATCAATCAGTTATTAGATATTTAATGCTAGCTTTTTAATTTATAACCAGCTACTCTAATAATCAATTAATCAGTTTTTAATTTTTTAAAGACATCAAAAGTCTAAATTGTCTCTCTTAAATGTGAATATTTTGACACTAAACTGAACGTCTTTGGGCTATCTGGACGTCATCTTGGGCTTTGGGAGGCATTAATCATACATTTTTCACCACTTTCTGACATTTTATAAACCAAGCACCTCATCAGTTCACGGACAGATTAATGGACGATGAAAACACACAAGACAAAAGAGCAGCGAAGCAACAGATGGCGTGTTCCTTAGCATGATGTTCACCACCTCTCTGTTTTCCCTCGTGGTTTTTTTTCTCCCTTCGATTTGTATTTTTCCTGAATTTAAATGGCTCATTTGAGGCACCAGTCGAGTGTGTTTATTCAAATTTTTTTATCTGTTTACAGCAAGAATCTACTCAAGAGTCTAAAAGCTTCACCAAAATCCCACGCAGTGATTATTCAGTCACTAATCTTTTTGTTGAGCTGATGACATAAGGGAGTTTAAGTCATATTTCCTCATACAGCCTCCTTCTTCTTCTTCTAACAGGATGAATAAACATCCAAGTTCTAAATTTAATTTTTTTCTTTAACTAATGTTCCAAGTTCAGCAGCAAAAAAAAAAACCTGACAACACTCTATTGTGTTTTTCATTTTCTGACACGAATGCAATGTGTCAAAACAACCTGACATTATGTCTTAATTAGTCTCTCAGTCGTCCAAACTGGGGGGGAAAAAATCGCTGCAGAATTCTGCAACCTGACAGGATGCATGATGATCCGGTGCTGCAGCAATAAACACAGCAGACAGCAGATATGACAGCAGTTTGTATGTGGAGTCTGTTTCTCTGCTTAGTATTCTGCCCCGGCTCCTCCAATCTGTATGCTGTCAGTCTGCTTCAGCATTTCCAATTCAGCGGAGTGACATTTTGAAATTTATTCAGCACCAATCAACACACACAGACACACAAACAGGAGAGACCAGGAGTTTTTTTTTTGTTTTTTGGGGGGTTTTTTTTACACCCATGTTCCTCCTTTTATCCCCTGTGATGGACGGTCTGAGAGACAAACTGAGCGAGATGGACGAAAAGAGCAGCGAGACACGTGTAAAATATTAATAATAAAAACGGAAAAGGTGGAAAAGCAGAAAGAGAGAAAAACCTGCGAAGAAATACTGGTTTAGAAATCAGAGAGGAAATAAAAGAAGAAGGTCAAAGAGGAAGATTAAAGATGTCAATGAGGCTAATGGCACCAAATGGCATTTTGTCTTTTTCTTTGCAGGTTTTCTAGCAAATCAGACCGACTATTTTGATAATTTATCAGTCTGAGTGATTTTTGTTAAAGAAAGAAAAAGTCTACCTTGGTTGTAGCTTCTTAAATTTGAATATTTTCTGGTTCTTTTTTGACATTGAACTGAACGTTTTCAGGTTGTGGAGAAAACACGGCGTCTTCTTGGCTGTTAGGAAACACGACTCGATCGTTATCTGACATTTTATAGACAAAAAACTAGTCATAAATCAGGAAAATCAACAGCAACAGATGGTTTATTCTTCACCTGATGTTGGCTTGAGGAGAGCTGGTTTAGAACTGAAGAGTTCATTTGCAAAAGCAGACAACTTGAACTTCACAAACATTCAGAAAATTCACTTTTCCATCGTCTACCTGAGACAATATCAAACTTTAGTTATCTCTATTTTTGTCATTTCTACTGAGTCAAATCCACTCAACTTCAGTTTGACTGATATTATCTCAAGCAAACAACAAAAAAACAAGTTTTCTAAAAAAAAATCTACAAAAATGGAGTTTTCTGTTTTTGCAAATGAAATCTTAAATTATTCCTAAATGGAACGTTTTCTGGTTTCTTTGCTTGTTTATGAACTGAACCTTTTGAACATCTCGTTTCCGTTGGGAAACACTAATCCACATTTTTCACCTTTTTCTGACCTTTTATGAACCAAAACATATTTAGCAATCAAGAAAATACTCAACAAATGAATCCGAAATTAAAACACACGAGACAGAGAAACAGCAACACATGGTGTCTTTTTTAACGTGATCTTTGCTGGAGGAGAGCCGGTTTAGACGGAGAGGAAATGAAAGAGAAGAGGGTCGAAGAGGAAGATTAAAGATGTCAATGTGCTCAATGAGGCTAATGGTGCTAAATGGCATTTTGTCTTTTATCTTTTTCTCTACAGACTTTCTACGAATCAGACCCACTTTTTGATAATTAATCAGTTGAGTGAAGAAAGAAAAAGTCTTCTTTGGCTTCAGCCTCTTAAATGTGAATCTTTTCTAGTTTCTTGCCTCGTTTATGACGGTAAACTGAACGTCATTGGGTCGTGGACAAAGCAAGACGCTACTCGACTATTGTCTCACATTTTATTGATGAAACTAATCATAAATCGAGAAAATCAAAAGCAACAAATGGTGTATTCTTTACCTGGTCTTGGCTGCTTTAGACTGAAAGGAAAAGAAAATGAAGAGGATCGAAGAGGAAGATTAAAAATGTCAATGTGCTCAGTGAGGCTAATGGTGCTAAATAGCTTTTATCTCTTTCTCTGTGTGTCTTTGCAGCTTTTCGACAAATCAGACTGTTCTGATAATTAATCAGTTGGGTGATTTTTTTTTTTTAAAGAAAGAAAAAGTCTTCTTTGGTTTCAGCCTTTTAAATTTGACTATTTCCTAATTTCTTCACTCGGTTATGATGGTAAACTGAATGTTTTTGGGTTGTGGACAAAGCAAGACGTTTGAGAACGTCATCTAAAACGCTACTCGGCCATTTTCCGACATTTTATAGACAAAAAACTCGAGAAAATCAACAGCAATAGATGGTGTATTCTTTATCTGATGTTGGCTGCTTTAGACTGAGAGGAAGTGAAAACGAAGAAGGTCAAAGAGGAAGATTAAAGATGTCAATGTGCTCAATGAGGCTAATGGTGCTAAATGGCATTTTGTCTTTTATCTTTTTCTCTACAGACTTTCTACAAATCAGACCCACTTTTTTGATAATTAATCAGTCGAGTGATTTTCTTTTCTTTGGTTTCAGCCTCTTAAATGTGAATATTGTCTTTCCTCGTTTATGATGGTAAACTGAACGTTATTGGGTTGTGGACAAAGCAAGACACTACTTTTTCTGACACTTTATAGACCAAAAAACATTAGAAAACAACAGATGGTGTATTCTTTACCTGGTCTTGGCTGCTTTAGACGGAGAGGAAATGAAAAGGAAGAAGGTCGAAGAGGAAGATTAAAGATGTCAATGTGCTCAGTGAAGCTAATGGTGCTAAATGGCATTTTGTCTCTTTCTCTGTGTCTCTGCAGGTTTTCTACAGCCAGAAATCCCAGATTGCTGCACAAACACACACACACNAAAGAGAAGAGGGTCGAAGAGGAAGATTAAAGATGTC
The DNA here is from genome assembly GCF_000690725.1 of Stegastes partitus. Lineage (NCBI taxonomy): Eukaryota > Metazoa > Chordata > Actinopteri > Pomacentridae > Stegastes > Stegastes partitus. The sequence goes on from NW_007578693.1 coordinate 303,636, forward strand.
AATGTGCTCAATGAGGCTAATGGTGCTAAATGGCATTTTGTCTTTTATCTTTTTCTCTGCAGACTTTCTACGAATCAGACCCACTTTTTGATAATTAATCAGTTGAGTGAAGAAAGAAAAAGTCTTCTTTGGCTTCAGCCTCTTAAATTTGAATCTTTTCTAGTTTCTTGCCTCGTTTATGACGGTAAACTGAATGTTATTGGGTTGTGGACGAAGCAAGATGCTACTCGACTATTTTGTCACATTTTATTGATGAAACTAATCATAACTTGAGAAAATCAAAAGCAGCAAATGGTGTATTCTTTACCTGGTCTTGGCTGCTTTAGACTGAAAGGAAAAGAAAATGAAGAGGATCGAAGAGGAAGATTAAAGATGTCAATGTGCTCAGTGAGGCTAATGGTGCTAAATAGCTTTTATCTCTTTCTCTGTGTGTCTTTGCAGGTTTTCGACAAATCAGACTGTTCTGATAATTAATCAGTTGGGTGATTTTTTTTTTTTTAAAGAAAGAAAAAGTCTTCTTTAGTTTCAGCCTTTTAAATTTGAATATTTCCTAATTACTTCACTCGTTTACGATGGTAAACTGAATGTTTTTAGGCTGTGGACAATACAAGACGTTAGAGAACGTCATCTAAAACGCTACTCGGCCATTTTCCGACATTTTATAGACAAAAAACTCGAGAAAATCAACAGCAATAGATGGTGTATTCTTTATCTGATGTTGGCTGCTTTAGACTGAGAGGAAGTGAAAACGAAGAAGGTCAAAGAGGAAGATTAAAGATGTCAATGTGCTCAATGAGGCTAATGGTGCTAAATGGCATTTTGTCTTTTATCTTTTTCTCTACAGACTTTCTACAAATCAGACCCACTTTTTTGATAATTAATCAGTCGAGTGATTTTCTTTTCTTTGGTTTCACTTTGGTTTCAGCCTTTTAAATGTGAATATTGTCTTTCCTCGTTTATAATGGTAAACTGAACATTATTGGGTTGTGGACAAAGCAAGACACCACTTTTTCTGACACTTTATAGACCAAAAACCTAGACATTAAGAAAACAACAGATGGTGTATTCTTTACCTGGTCTTGGCTGCTTTAGACGGAGAGGAAATGAAAAGGAAGAAGGTCGAAGAGGAAGATTAAAGATGTCAATGTGCTCAGTGAAGCTAATGGTGCTAAATGGCATTTTGTCTCTTTCTCTGTGTCTCTGCAGGTTTTCTACAGCCAGAAATCCCAGATTGCTGCACAAACACACACACACGGACATTTTAAAATAATTGTTTAACCATAGCGGAAGCAATGTTTTGTGCACATGAAGAACTAGCCGCGACTGCAGTAAAAAAAAAAGGTTTAACGGTGCGCAGGTGAGCTAAGCAGGTGTTTGCAGGGCATCGGATGAGCATGGGCAGGGCAGAGAGTTGGCATAAAGTGGGCACTGCAGGGGTCCTACCCTCGGATTACAGTTTAGCAGATTAGAGCTAAGCAGCAGTCACCTTAAGCTCGGCAGCCTCATGAAACCGGTGCCGCCGGCCAATAGGGCGTGCCCAAACACATCCACGCGCACTCACAGGCTGGCACAGCTGCAGCAACACAATTAAATTAGTGCATCTGGCAGACGGTGTGCGAACCTAGCTTAACACACATTAAATCACATGCACACACACACACACACACACACACACGCTGTGGGCTGCAGGACAGATGCTTCCCCCACCCTTCCTCTCGACGTCCTCTCAAAGCCAGCTGGAGAGAAGATGAGATTTGGGGCTGATTGGTTTTGTCTTCTTTTTTCTTTTTTTTCTTTTTTGCCCCGTGAGCCTCGCTCCATCCGCCACTTTCGGCCTTCCTCCTCGGTGCAGCCGGATAAATCTTCATCGTGAAAATCTTTCATCTTTTGGACGGATGTCAAGCAATCTGATGCTTTAAACTCCTCCTCCTCCTCCTCCCGAGTGTTATTTTATCTTTTTTTTTTTACTTTTTTTTTTTCACTCTGTGGGAACAGAGACGGACAAGTCGGCTGCAGCGCTGATATTTACAGAGTCGTGAAATCCTCTGCTGCCACTATCTCTGTTTTTTTTCCTTCAAGATTTCATCATTCACCACAAAGAATTGAAACTTTCTGTCCTCAACTTTGAGAACTTTGAGAAGAGAAAGCAGCTCTCAGCGCCTCGGTGAACTAGCCAGACAATGTACTGAAAGGGGTGAAAGAGAAAAAACCTTGAATTGGAGAGAAACTGGGCGAGGTGAACCTCAACAGCAAGACATAAAGACGAGTAGAAAAAAAGAGAAACCACAGAGGACGGAGGAGCCGTGCAGAGAAGGAGAAAAGAAAAGGAGTCTTTTTTTTCCCTTTGCTAAGGATGGCTAGAGCCGTGATGGAACACCCTTCAGGCCAGACCTCCTCCCTTCTTCTCCTGCTCCTCCTCCTCCCTTCTTCCCTCCCTCTCCACTAGTCTGCCAGATTTCTTTTTTTATTTTTTTGGCTACGTCGCTTCAGTGCAAAGAGAGAAAGGCGAGCGCCGGAGCCGGAGCTCAGCACCAGATGACTCAGAAACCGAGAAAGACCTGCTGCATCCAGCCGCTGGATTTCGCCGAGGATGCAGTTAATCAAACAGAAACGGGGAGGGGGAAAGTGAGAGAGGGAAAGTTGTAAAGTTAGAAAGAAAGAAATAAAAGAGAGAGAGAGAGAGAGAGGGAGAGGAGAGATCGGCTCACATCGAAAGAGGACTTGGGAAGCTACAGCTGTGTGTGATTCAGCTGCAACTCCTGAGTGGAAGGAAGAGCAGCGCCGGAGCATCGCCGCTCGACCGAGAGACAAATTGACTCTGACACCATCAGTGTGTTTGCTGCTGTGATTTAGACTGTGTGGTCCAGGGAGGCAGTCGGGGGGGTCGTCCCAGTCAGGCTGACCAGGCCTCGGTGGTGGTTGCGAGGAGAAGGTGGTGGGCTGGGGACAGTGGCAGGCCCAGGGGTGGGAGCATGGCCGTGGGGGGGCCGCATCCCGTCCTCCACCCTGCACCGGGACAGGCGCTGGGGCTGGGGTTCCTGGAGCGGGGGTCCGTCCAGGGGAGCCCCCAGACTGTCCGAGCTCAGGCCCTGGATGAGCGGAGGGGTGGTGGTGGGCGGTGGAGGTAGCACCGGGGCGGTGGGAGGGGGCGGAGGCTCCGGGGCGGAGAAGGGAGGCAGGGTGAGGTGTTCCCGCAGGATCTGGGTTCTTCTCGGCTCGCTGGTCCTCGTCTTCCTCACCTCGCTCTTCCTGTCCGTGTCGCTGCGAGGCGGCGTCGGGTTCAACTACCTGGAGCCGCCCGGCTGGGAGGAGTCGCGGCGGGTGAAGCTGGTGCCGAGCTACGCTGGCGCTCACCGGCTGTCGCCTCCCGACGCCCCCCAGCAGAAGACGTGTGCCTGCCCTCGCTGCGTCGGTGACCCCGGCGTCTCCGACTGGTTTGACGAGAACTACGACCCGGACATCTCTCCTGTCTGGACCAGAGACAACATCCAGCTGCCCTCTGATGTCTACTACTGGTGGGTGGTAAGTAGCAGCGATTTCACTTCATCTAACACAATTCTGTTGCATGTAATGTTTCAAAATCAGATGCTGGTTCCTTTTACGTGACATTCTCAGAATCACTGAACTCTCCTGTTGACCTTTTGTGACCTTTGGTGACCTTTTGTAGTTTGTTTAACATCCACTTTTGTGTCTCAACTTTGGATGCTATGGCCGGCTATAATAAATTCAAACTAAAAGCTGGAGTTGCAGATCAATGCAATCACAATTTCACTTCGACGTGCTAATTTAAAAAAGGTCGTTCCACCTGAATTCACCAAATTTTTAAAAAGTTCACGACTGACCATCTCATATTTGTCTGTGCATACGTATGTTATCCAGTAATACCTGTAAAATTTTTGGTCACAGGTGCCGTATCTTTTTGAGTTAAACATTCCTAAAGAAGTTGAGGTCATGCTGATTTGCATACGTTTTTTCGCACCAATCTGAGAAGCAATGTTTGAAGCGCCACAACTAGAGAAATAATGTTGTTGGAGTCCTGAAATTTTGCAGGTTCATTGACATGTTCGTGTGGTTTTCAAAGGTACAATCCTGCTCTGATAGAATAATACAAACCAGTTATATGACAATGCACATTTGGTCCAAAAATGTCCACCAACCAGCCGAGGAGGCGGATGTTTTTGTCCAGTGATTGGCACCAATAGGAGCTTTAAAAATCTAGAGAGCAGTGCCAGGCAGAGGCAAACTTTGTGTGAAAAAATTATGTTTTCTGCCTTTATGGCCAATGTTTGAACATGCTTTGGTCCCAACTGTGAGAGTTCTATGATATTGTTCCTGGGACACAAGAGTTTTAAGGTTTTCCAACTCCTAGTCTTTTAAATACTTTTATGAAGACTGGTACCATTAGCAATTTCATTCATGTTTATTATCTATATGTTTAATTAGATTGGCCCAAAAGCAACTTTTAACCATATTTAAGAAATCAAATCATAGCATTAAATGACTGATTGAGAGCAAAAACAACTTGATCAGGGCACCTCTAGTTTAAAAGAATTCATCAGAAACCTCAGACTTCATGGTTTTGTTTCAAACTGAATGTGTTGTGGTCCAACTACTAAGAGTCTGGACGGTCCAAAGCTGACTGATCAGTTCATACAGTCTAGTTTACATTTCAAAAACTCTTTGAAACATAAAACTGCATCCATCATGGACGTCAGGTTTGAAAAACAAACTTATGCAAAACAATACAAAGTTCCGTTTGGGACTAACTAGCTTGCATCTGGTTCAACCGACTGACTGCTTGATGGAGACTCGTTTGGTTGCTGAATGCATAAAACCAATAAAACCAAGTTGAAAATTCAATAAAAACGAAACCCTTCAGAGGCACGACTTTGTAAAACGTTGTTGAAATTGTGAAGAAAAACTGTCAAAACTGCAGAATTAATTTAAAAATGGCAAGTTTGATCTAATTTAAGCTGCAGATTGCGTTTTTTTAAACACCTAAATCTTTCGCTCTCGCTGTTACGTGACCGAATTTTAAACTTGCCGATTGGATGCGTCCCATTAAAATGCGCTTCGGGTGTTGAAGTTAACTTCTACCTCAAGGTTTTTATGCACACAGGCTCATAGCTTAGTCTTCTTATTAGGAACCAGATGGTCTAATGCAGTTCCTAATCTTCTGTACCGCTGATTTAGCAGCTAATCCAAATCAAACAAGTTCCCCAATTGTGAGTCTGTCAACATTTGAATTGGGGAAAATTAAGAGGATTTTTACCTCCATTGTTCAAGAGAATTTCCACACGTGACATGATGCGAGGATTTCAGTTTAGGGAAATGCGCTCATTCGCCTTCTAGCTGAGGGTTAAACGGGCCGACTGATGTCACTTTATGTAAAAAGATAACGCGGTATTCTTGCCAGCGCCTCCAGAGCTCACCGATCAGCAGGTTTTTATCTTGTTTATTTGCTCCCAGTTAAGTAATGGCTCATAATCTCCCGTAAAACCCATTACAGACTGAACTACAGATTAATTAATGAGCCTTTGAACTGTTGTTAGTTGTACTTTTGAACTTTGGACTGAGCCCGTTGGGTTGATTCCACCGCCTCCAGCCCTGATGCTCAGCTGAGCTAATTGGCTTTAGCTCAGTACTTAACATACAGACGTGGAGGTTTGTCCGTGCAATGTTTAATTAAATGATAAAATAGTGTTTTTAATGTAGTTTGTAATGTCTAACAGCATTTCTTTTTTTTTGTCAACTCAGAACGTTTTAGGTTCTAAATCAGCTAAAGACGGTTTTTAATTGCAGAATTATCTTAATCATCCTGATCATGGTGGGATTTGCTGCAGCGTTTCATCTCAGTGTTCCAGGTTGGAGGTCTCGATCAGAGAGGGAATTAGTGTGCAGGGTTTTTTGATGCTACCGCTGGGAGTCACCAGTCACTAACTGTCACAACTCAGCATTAAAATCTTGATTAGCTGGTTTAATTACTCATTTTGTCGTTAAAAAAATAACATTTTGCCTTGCTCACAGTAAATCTGCGAACTAAGGTTATCTGATTTACGGTCCCTGACTTCACTGATAATCATTAAGTGTCTGAACCCCAAAGGTTTGGGGCTTTTTCTTATTGCTCCTGTCACATTTTTACCCACTGTGGGATCATTTGTCACTACACTATAAAGCCCTGCACCTCTATGGAAACAGCACAACCCTGACTAGAAGTAAAGAGAACTAAAAAATATAGTCTGTGCAGTTTATCAAAGATCTAATCTTGTAATAAGTTAAAAAAGACAGAAAAAGTACACTTCTTTGCCTTTTTGTTTTACAAAAAAAGAAAAAAAAGAATGGAATCAATGAAATAAAATAAAAATAAACTTTTTAAAAAATCCAACTGCTACCAGTATTGTGAAAAATGGTGACTCTACATACTAGAGATGTTTCACTGGTTACGTTTTTTATTTATTTCCATGCTTGTCTCTTATCTGCTCTACGCTGCCTGCAGTTCACCTGAAAAAATTCTGACTTTTTGACACGTGACTGTTAATCGTAGTTGAGTCAGTCATGGCTTAGTGGTTGCACCAAGGAGCCCAGCATTTGTGGTTGTTAACAATGTTTGATGAATGCAAACAGTTAATTTTTGGTACATTTTTAAATGAAAAAACAGATTTTGCTGAAATGCAACAGTTGTCAGGCTGGATTTGATTCATTTTCTAACAGAACAACACCGACAAGCAGTTCAAGGACTGTCAAAAAGTTGAAAATCTGATCAGTTTTTACAGTTTTTTGCTCTGTGAATAGTGTAACGTGGGCGATTTTGACCAAAAAAACAAGTTTTAGGATTCAGAGGGTTAAACATATTGATATTCATTAAACATAACACAGCAACAACATTACCTATTACACAATATCTAATCAGTCTCGACAGTGTTTGGAGCTCCATCAAACACTTTCTATTTGTGTGTGCGGCTCAGAGGGGCGCAGCCAGTTACACGGGAGATATAAGTTTATTAGGACACCGACATAAGCGGGAGTAATACATCATAATCACATCCTCCTCATCCCTCCTCATCGCCGAGCCAACCAATCCCCCTCGTACAAGTACTACATGCTCCCCATGTCTCCCTGCCAGTCATGTGTCACGGTGCTCGTGTGGGGAAGTGAAGCAAACAGGGTTGGCCACCAGGTTTTCCTTTACCTGCCACCGACTAAAAAAAAAAAAAAATCTGTCTTCCAGGGGAGCGTAGGAGAAAAAGACGAGAGGCACTTGATTAAAGGGTCTTTGCCTCATCTTAGCGTGTCGGTATTCATCTTTTTTTGGCGCGTTTTCCCGCTTAAATCTAAGAATAAACGTGTGCGTTTCCAGCGCCGCGTCCTTCGCCGGCTGCTTCAAAGCCGTGTCCTCGGTCCAGCTCTGAAATGGCAGAAAACTGCAAACACAGGCCAACAGCTGCCAAGTCATTAGGTCACACTGCAACAGAGAGGTGATGAACTGGGAGAGAGAAATAAATGAGAGCAAGAAAAGACGTGGAGCCGGGAGGAGGAGTGGACGAGGGAGTTTGAAAATAGAAAACGGCAGAGACAGAGGTAACGCAGACGGCAGGAAAGAGGGAGGGAGGATTTATAGATTTACAATTAAAGCGGAGAAATGGGAAGGTTGGGCCGAAAAACGAGAACAATACGGAACGAGAGGACAATAAAATGAACTAGAGAATAAAGCTACAGGGTTCTGTTTCCCAGAAGCATCTTAAGGCTAAGATGATCATAAAAACCCGTCTTTGAGCGTGTTAAGACGAATGGAATCTGCAGGAATAATCGTAAACTACGGTTTTTATTGCTCTTGTTCATTTTTAGGTCCATGAACACTGATGTTCTTTGTGGCGTTGGGTGTTTACCCGCTGAGAGAACTCAAAAATGTCATCTGTGCTGTTTGACACAGTTATAATGTCATAAATCGTACAGGAAGAAAAAGGAGAATTGAATTTCTTTTATTATTTGTTTTACAAAAAAATCGCAAAAACACTGAAGTCAGCATGTGCAATATTTCCCACGTGTGTTACCGATTCTGGCGGCTCGATGTATTGTAGATATTTTACAACTTACATTTAGAGGCTGTTTTAACACAGCCTGCAGTTCATCTGAGAGTCATTTACACAAAAGAGTGCAGATTTTTTTTATTTTTTACAACATTTTTACAACGCAAATTGTTGTGTTTTTGCCGAATTTGTAATGAGACATGTATGAAAATGTGACTTTGATGAAATACAACGATTTAAGACTAGTTTTGGTTCATGTTTTTACAGAAAAGCAATTAAAGGACTGTTGCAAAGTTGAAAATCGGACAATTCTTTCTGTTTTTACCGTTTCTAACAATGACAAATGAAGTCATTTTGATGATTTGAAAAAAAAAACTTCTTTTTTTTCCCCCTAAATTGAACACATCCTGCAGTTCAACCCAGTTTTGCAGAAAAATCTTTTATGAATTTTCATCATGTCACTGTTGGTCAAAGTATTGGCGTAATGGTTGTCTTGGAGAAGTGCAGATTTTTGTTTTTTGTTTTTAGAGACAATTATGTATTTTGGTGATTTAAAAAAAAAAAAAAGTGAAAGAGAGATTTTAATGAAACATCATGATTTTTGAGTTAAAAATATATAATTGAAACACAGCCTGCAAGTCAGATGAAAAGAGTCATTTGCACACAAGAGTGAAGATTTTTTGTTTGTTTGTTTGTTTGTTACAACAATTTGTTCATGCAAATTGTTGTTTTCTTTGCTGAATTTGTAATGAGACAAATGTGATTTTGATTAAATACAATGATTTGAGACTGGATTTTGCAGAGAAGCAGGTCAAGGACTGTTGCAAAGTTGAAAATTTGACAGTTCTTTCTGTTTTTTACAGTTTCTAGCTGTGATAAATGAAGTCACTTTGATGATTTAATTGAACACATCCTGCAGTTCAACCCAGTTTTGCAGAAAAATCCCTGAATTTCCATCATGTCGCTGTTGGTCAAAGTATTGGCGTAATGCTTGTCTCGAGAAGTACAGAGTTTTGTTTTTAGTTTTTACAGAATCTGGTTAGAGAAAATGGTGATTAAAAAAAAAAAAAGTCATAAAGACGTTTTAATGAAACATCATGATTTTAGGGTTATAGGGTTAGTATAGAATTGAAACACAGCCTGTAATTCAGCTGAAAAGTCTCTGAATTTTTGCCACGTGACTGTTTCTTGCAGCTGAGTCACTCGTGGCTGTGTGGTTGCACAAAGGAGTGCAGAATTTTTTCATTTTTTTAAAAAATCTGGTCAGTGCACTTACTTTACTTTTTCAAGCATTTTAAGAATAAAGTGATTTTGATGAAATGTGATTTTAACCTCAGATTCGGTTCCGTTTTCCACCAGAGCAGCGGATGAGTGGCTCAAAGAACCGCCGCTGAAAATGGACCATATTTTCTGTTTTGTGATTCACTTTCTGGCTGTGATAAATGCTGTAATTTTACCTCTTGTGTGTGTTTTTTTTTTTAAAGCTAACATGCCTGTCAAAGCTGCCAGCGGGTTTTTTTTTTGGGGGGGGGCTCAGTGATGCTTACATTTGAAAACTACACTGAAAAACACACACAAATTAACTGAACGACTGCTTTGTGAAATTGATCTGCCAGTTCTCTCTGTTTTTTCCGTACACACAAACGCCCCCGCGCGCAAACACAGCCTGCGTATCAGCCGACCAGCCTGCAGACACAGATACGTTAGCATACATCAGTCGCATTCACGTCTACCCATCCAGCAATTACGTCTCCTCCTGCCAAGCTCCTCTGAACTGTCAAACATGTCTGCTGGAGTTCTGTTTACAGCTGTTTGTATGTAGTTTGTGAGATAAATAAATCCCCGCAGCCGACACACAGCAGCAGGATCCACATGTGCAGTCGGAGAGGAGCTGTGTGCATTAGAGCAGCTGTTTCCTCGATTATTATTTATAATCATTCATTACGTGGGCATGCTGATGTGATCGCTAATCACCTAACTGGATCAGACACTGAACTGCTTGCTCAGGAAAAACCATCAGGAAGTGTCTTAGCGTTGATTCTCCAGGTTCTCTGAACAATACTGGAGGGATGAACACCATTTTTCCAAAAGACATTCCCTCATCTCGGTCGAAAATCTTCAATTGCGTCGAGATGTGCTGATTGTGAAGGCTGATTTGCGCCGTTTTCATGCTCCTCCAAGCACTCAGTGACCCCCTCAAGTGCCTTGGATTGTGGCTTCGTCGTCCCGGAAGAGACAGCTCTCATCCTGAAAGAAAGGTTTCATCACAGGACAAAGCTGATCCGTCAGAACGACTTTGCATCGATTTCAGTGACCCCCACAGTAAGACAGATACACCGGACTGCAGGGGTCAAACATTCTTCGTTTTTATTTAATTTCTCCAGATTCCAAGTTCTGTGTCTGAGCTCCATTAAAGGCTGTTTTGATTTTGCTGGAAGTACAATACATGTTTCCCAGAAATGTAATAAAATTGTGCTTCGTGCAGCGACAGCGACCGATCACAGGAGCATCGTCTGCCTCCAGCAGCGGCTACAACAAGCTGCTTTCTTATGAAAACATTTGTTTGTGTTGCTTACAGCCGTTGAACTTTGTGATGATGATTGTGTTTCTAACACCGACCAGCCACAGCGTTAAAACCACAGATACCTCGTAACAAAGCAAAGTTCTGCTGGTCCTGGCATTCATGTGGATGCTATCTGACAGGTAGCACCCACATGAACATATCTAGATGAAGGACGCCTCCCTCCATGGTCCATGAGTCCCATCATAGCTCAAGGAACACGACGAGCCCAAGGTGTTGATCCGACCTCCAAACTCCTCAGATCACATTCAAGCAAACCTGAATAATCCACAGAGGCTCAAAGCGTCTCCACGTCTCCTGTGTCCAGAGCTGTTTTGTTTTATCCTGACATGCGGCTACATGTGCTTCAGAAAATGTCACTCGTTGACTTTTTTTTGTGCTCAAAGGTGAGATTTCTCATGATGACTTCAGTTTTTTTTGTCATCTTTCATCTCATCCACAATCAGTGATAAGTGGATCTTTTTGTCCAATATCGCGCTGACGTTCGAGGCTCTGTTTGAACAACAATATCTCAGGAACCAATAAAGATAAAAACCCTGACATTTTCACAGTTGTTTGCTTCTCCAAATATAACAAAGAAAACATCTTTTTTAAAAAAAAAAATATGGACATACTTTTCATTTTCAGACTCAACTTTGTAAGCATTTACTTGTCACGTAGTTTTGTGTAATTTCTTTAAAAATCCACCTTTTTGAAACTCCAGAACTCTGGTTTATTTAATCCAGCAATATTAGTTTTTGTGGAACAACTTGCCAAACCTGCTCCAGTCCAGCAAAAATAACCAAACAAGTATTTAATATTAAAAAGTTTTCTATATGTTTTGTTTTGTGTTATTGTGACATGCAGCTACATGTGGTTCAGACAATATCACTAGATGACTTCTGAGTTATTTGTTCTTTTGCTAATGTGAGTTTATTGATAGGACTGCTCATTTCAGCTTCATTTTTTTATTTTTGTGCCGTAATTCAACTTGCTTATAATCAGAGATCGTGTTATTTGATAGGCTAGTTTTGCAGATTCTGAATCAAAGACATGATGAAACATAACAGTGAACATTTGAGGCTTTTATCTTTAATAGTTCCTGATGTTGTCATTCAAACAGCCTCAAATTTCAATGTGCACAAAAAATGCTAAAAATGGGTCGACGGGCAACTTTTAAAAAATAGATACCTCGTAAAGTGTTTCGTATATTAAGCAAAAACTCCACAAACATCTGTAGAAACATCCATATTTAATGCTATTAAAATTTCAGGCAGATCACAGATGATTGAGCAGAAATGTGAAGTTTTACAGTGTTTTACCAAAGTTGTAGGCGAGCTGGTGTGCCGAAGCTGCAGCGTGGTTATAAAGAGAGAAGCAGGGACTTCATAGATGTGCATGTTCTAGATGAAGCAAAGAGTCACTTCTAAACCACTTTAAGGCAGGAAGAGACCAGGCAGGTGGTTTTAATGTTGTGGCTGCTGCTCGTCTCCTCCTGCACCAACGGACAGCCGACCTTAAGAAGCTCCTAAGTGCTGTTTTGGGAAACGTGTCGAAATTTTTCCGTGCAGAAGTGCTGGTAGAAAGCACTCATAATTTAAGATTGATTGAAACAGGGCCCGGGGCTATAAACCTGCCCGTCTCTGCAGACCGTATAAACAGGGCGGCGTCTGCCGACTCTAGGAGGAATAGATGTAAACTCTCTTCATAGGCATTTATTTTCAAGTTCCCCCTGTTCCCTCATTAATCCAAACTCAATTGTCTTGATAGATTTAGTGGAACGTCCATTTTCAGAGCAGCGCCGCTCCGAGCTGAGCTGCTGATGGAGTCAGAGCTGTGGAAATGGACATTATTCTGCCCACATGTTCACTCCAAAAGCCACAATGCAACGTTTTATCGGCGCCGCACCTACATGATGTGTGTTTAATTACACGCCTTGGTTTCGCTTAATTTACAGCCGCCGCAATAGGCCACAAATAATTTCACCCTCCTTCGTGTCTGCATTAGGCCTCGATCCGCTCCTGCTGGCTTTTGTATGAGAATTTACTGACCCTTTGGTAGAGCGACTGCCGAATATCTTTGACATTGCAGTCAGCAGATCTCCAGCACTCCAATCAATAAATCCATTTTAACTAAACATGAGTTAATGGATGGCGGAGAGAGAGAGAGAGAGGGGAATAATGGGTCGGCCTCTGTATTGTGTTTCTAACCGATGCTGCTTTTTTCGGGGCCGCCGTAATGCAAAAAGGTGAGCAGGAGTTCCACTGTTTGCTTTTGGGAATCAGAAGACGGAATAAAAGGTTGTTTCCTGGTGAAGACTTTGTAGAAAACAGACATCAGTGATTCAAAGAGGCGGGATAAGTGCTCCCCAGTCCATTACTGGCTGCTTCTGAGAGGATATCCTTTACTTCAAAGTGCTCTTATATGGAAAGTTGATGTAACCAAACCAAATGTGAAATAATCATTTTTCTTTTTCCATCACTTGATTCTCTCTCTTTTTTTTTCTCTCTCTCCGAGTCCAATCAGGCAATTCTGCGAAGGAAATGAAAACAAACGATTATGTGCGCGCGTGATTGGAGTATTCGCTGTTCAATCAAACCTTAATGTGTTATTGTGCTCTCCTGCCTCAGGAGAGGAAGCGTTAAATGAAAGACAACAGTTTGAAGAATGATTTTGCTGTTCACAACTTCAGTGCTTGCCGAAGCTTTGTTCAGACGTTTTCTCATCTCAGTCACCGGTTTTTAGCTGATTAAAGAAGCCGACGTGCCACCGGTCGCTTTGATTCTCTCCGAAAAAAATCACTTCGGGTGATTTTCAATAACTCATTTTGGGTTTTTTTTTGAGGCAGAAAAAATGCTTGAATTGATTGGAGTCTGTGATTTGTCTGCTGTTTGTGAAACCTTGACTCAGTTTGTCCTTCGTTTGGAAAATAGCTGCAAGTTTCAAACTATTATTTTCCAAATCAGGCAAAACTTTCAAGCAGCACCTCTGGTGAAAATCAAGGCTTTGAGCTTGTTGAAATGTCCATATTGTGGTTTGGGTTTTTTTAATATGTAGAAACTTTACTTTTATTCTAAACTATCAGCATTTATTCTGGTATTTGTGAATTTTTTGCTTGATATACAGGTGTCAAGAACGTTCCAAGATAGCATTTTTTTCGACCTACTTTTCGCACATTTCTTCACACATTTCTTTTTCACACATTTGAATTTGTTTGAACGTCAATATCTCAGGAACTATCAAAGATAAAAGACAGTTTTTCTCACAGTTATTCTTCATCGTTCCATTGGTTCAGAATCTGCAAAAACACAATGATTCTGCATTTACATAACTAAGGAAGCAGTATTTTTTGATATGAGCCTATTTGGTGTGACCTCCAAGTGGAGACTTTTCATTTCTCCTCAGATATTCGTAATCGTATTTCAGATTCTGAATCAATGTCATAATGAGAAATAACTGTGAAAATGTCAGGCTTTTTAATGTTCCTGGATATTTGTTCAAAAAATGTGCTCAAAATGGGCCGACTGGTAATTTTTTTAAAGAAATTCTATTGTGAAGTATTTGATATATCAAACTAACACTTCACAGATATCGTTATATCTTTATAAATATCCATATTTTTCCATCTAAATTTCGAGCAAATCAAAGATAGCTGAGCAGAAATTGTTTGTGAATGTGATCATTTGAGGTAGCGTGGAGCAGTTCTACAGTGTTTGAGCAAAGTTGTAGGTGAGCTGGTGTGCTGGAGCTGCAGCTTGGTTATGAGAGAGAGGCGGGAACTTCATAGATCTGCACATTCCAGATGACCCATCGACATAAAGTCACATTTAACCCGTTTTAAGGCAGGAAGTGATCATTTTAAAGGAGAAAAACTCCTAATTATGTCCCGTTTGATGCAGAGAAATACGTTTTTAGGGGTTAAATCAAGTCACTTTTGTCAGTTTCATTAGCGATGTAACTGTTCAGCTGCTAGTTATTGGGTGTAAATATCGAAGGAATTCTGTGGTGCAGCACTTTTTAATTCAGCAATGCATAAATCTCCAATTAGTTGACACTTACTTTACAACTGAGCTAACTTTGAGCACCTTGTGTGGCCCCTGGAAGTAGCAGCAGTGAAATATTGTTTTAAGTGAAGAAGAAAATGGGTATTTACTTGGACGTAGGTGCCAGGAAGCTCATACTTCAGGAGTCAGAAGACAGCCGAGATGAAGGAAGCAAGACGGCATTTGGCAGGGCTGCCGAGAAACATCTGCCAAAAATTAGTAGCCCCTGAACAACAGCGATGCAGAACGCCAAGCTGGCTCTGGGCATCATGCAGGCAGCCGGAGATAGAGGGATGGAGGGATGGAGGAGGACGGGAATGAAAAAAAAAAACAGAGGAGAAGGACATGAGAACTGAAGTCAGAAGGTGTAAAAAAGAAAGATTATTGGTCTCTGATCGGCGCTGATGAGCTGCAAAGGCGTCCCAGAGAGACGAAGAAAGACAAGAGGAGGAAGAGAAACAAAGAGGGAGCGAGGGAAATTAAAGAAAAGGAATTAGACGTGAGAGCAGGGAGAGTGTCGGGGAGGATGCATGAATGAAAATCCGAGCGACTCGAGATGTGTGTTGGGAGAATTAAGGCCGGTGGTGGGTGCGAAGGCAGCGGCGACAAAAGGGCTGTGAAACCCAAGATTGCTGTGTGGGAGGGAGGCAGAAAGGAAAAGATGGTCGAGGCGTGGAGGAGTCATGCAGCGGCTGCCAATATCCTGATGGAACTTTTGTGTGTCTGCTTTTTCTGGTTTTGGGGGTTTGGTTGTTTTCATTTTTGTTATTTTATAAAGTGTGCAGGTGTTTGCTTTATCTTCACACGCATGGATGCACATTGGGTTTGGCAGATGCTCAAATAGCGACAATATTTATTTTTAATTGGACAACTTGTCTTTGTCGGCTGCTGCCCGTCTGTGTCGTCGTCCCACAATGAGGCGGTTCAAACACACAATTCACTGGAATGAACAGACAACAGCACAGATATTTTATTTTTTTACCGCTGACGTTGGACGATATTTCATGCCTCTGAGAACACAAACACTGCCAATCTGAAGTGACAGCTGCTGCTTTGCGGAGCTCTGATGCTAACGGACGGGTTCATGGTTTGTCTGCCTTCAAGTCTAACAGCAGCAGTCAGGAGGCCGTTAGTCTGACTCGCCGGATGT
>NW_007578693.1:320630-323884 GCF_000690725.1 Stegastes partitus
TTTCTCCTTTTTTCACAAGCAGCAAGCAGCGTTAACTCAAACCACCACAACCTGAACAGATCGACCTCATCAGCACGTTTTTCATTGCTTTATTTCAAACGGAAACTGCACATCATCGCACCAGCAAAGAAACAAAAACTATTTACGATTCACTCACATGGCTGAACAAACTCCTCAAATGTTTTCAAAAACAACATTGTTCACACCAGATTGTTTCCAAAAAAATCTTTGTTTACTCAAACCTGCATAAACAGGTCTTTCAGAGCTGCTATGAGCTCACCACACCTATAGGGGGCAGTGTAACGAGAAGCACAAAGCCATGCTAGCCAATCAGAATCCTGGAAAAACACAAGAACGAATGGTGCGAATTACGTCCTTCAACGATAAAGGCGCGAGGTTCGTTTGTTTGTATTGACAGAGAAGTGGAGCTACTCCTAAATGTGTTGTTAGAGTACAAAACAAGTAAAATACTGGAAAATATCCACAAGGAAACATGTCGGTCCAAGTATGTGGACGTATTGGCGCTGTTTTTAACAGCATCCATTTCTATCACAGCAGCCAAACTGTAAACATAGTCACACACATATGATGCTGATGATGCCGCTTTCTGTGACGTCAAACTCCGTCTCCTCCTGTCTACACGCAAACGTAAAGACGGAGTTTTTCCAAATCTCCACTGTGGCCAGAGTTTCCAGATAGTTTTCAGTGAATTGTAGCTTCGTTTACGTGTCAACTAAACGCATTGAAACGTCACCATTTTGTCTACGTGTACCCGGGGCCTAAAATGTCTTTTGCCAAAGGAATAAAACTCTAAAGATAAAAAAAAAAACAAAAAACATCTGGTCATTTTTGGCACACTGTATTTGAATGAAATGAAAAATACTTTATTTATCCCAGAAGGGAAATTCAATTGATATTGAATTGACATACTAAGCATTGGGATTTACTAAATCTCATTCAGGTGTACTATATACTCTGACAGTTACACAAAGAGCAGGTGATGGTTTAGGGGTGGGGCTACCGTGTGATTGACAAGTTGGTACCGAATGGGCAAACATATTCTTTAGTTGTCAGTCAGATCCACCACTCGCTCATCAGTTAAAAGAACAAAAACAACTCCAAACTCAACTCTTTTAAATGGTAGCACGCAAACCAACGAGTGACGTCGTGGGGGATGCGTCCATCTTTATGTCCAGTCTGTAGCTGAACTCAGCAGAAGTTTAATTTCCTTTGCATTTAAAAAAAACATCAGCAGATCTTCTGCCGTTGTAAAGTGGCTCATCAATAATTTCCCATTCGAGCGGCCGTCTCTGAGTTCTCTTTACAGTTCTGACTGGTTTATTTAGTGCTTTTTGCAGCTCTGCTTTGATATCCGTTTTAATTAGGCGACCTTGCTTATTAACATTATAATGGATTCGGTTGGAGCTAAAACTCTTAAATGGTGTTTAGTGTTTTCAAACAAGTTGTTCAACAGTGCATTAAAGCCATTTTCACAGCAGTCAAAGAGAAGAACCAGTAATGGCTTTGCATTCATGCTGCTATTTATCCATTAATCCTCCCGCAGACAGACAGACCTACAGACAGACACACAGACAGACAGACAGACAGACAGACAGACGGACAGACATGCAGACAGACAAGCACCTAAAGGACAGAATCAGCCTCAGCATCGTCCTCCTCTCTTCTCCATCTTCCATTTAAACCCTCTGTTCTCTCTCCTCCGCTACTTCCTATTGACGCAAATTTCTACTTTTGTTTTTTTTTTTTTTTTTATCCGCCCTCTATTTATTTTGGAGGTTTTCAAGTTTCCAAGCGGTTTATGTGCAGCCAGTCGGACACAAATAGTCTGAAAAAAGCGATTTTTGGTGGGAGTGAGAGCTTTACAAGGTGCTGGGACGCTCCCACACTGCTTTCTTCTTGCCATTTTTCATACTTCCTTCAACTGCCGTCTGTTTTTTTTGTTTGTTTTTTTATAGAACAACCAGCTAGAAGGAGAGAGAACCGGAGAAGCATAAATCGGAAATTATTTAAAAAAAAAAAAAAAAAAAAACAGACAAGGGAAAAAAAAGAAAACTAATGTCTGTGGTGATTTATTTTAGAAAAATATATTTATAGAAAATGCAATTAGCATGTTGTTTAAGTGATTTATTTACTCATTTTGGAGTAAAACTTACATTTTGCATTTTCCTGCAGTGAGCCTGCAGACCGTAGTTTTCTGATTTAAATCCCAAACCTCATTAATATTCATTAACAGCACAGCCATAACTAGAAGGAGAGGGAACTAAGAAATGTCTGCTGTGCCGCTTAACCAACTTATAATGTTGTAAATCATTAAAAAAAAAACAAAATTGAAGCTAATTTCTTTTGCATTTTTATTTGACAAAAGAATGTAAAAACCTGGAATCAACTTGAATTATAATAATGATATTTTTTTAAAAGAGAGAAAACAAATATTTCTTTGCTTGTTAATTTAACAAAAATAATTAGAAATTTTAAATTTAAATTTAAATAATAAGAAATGTTTAAATAACATTTTCCAAGTGCCCAAGAGAAGGAAAATAAACAAAAGGAAATATGGCGAGCAAGACATTGATGGAGTCAAGAAAAACAGATTGGAATGAATCTCAAATAAGAGCTGTAATTAATGATTATTTTCATTATCAGTTAGACTGCCTATTATTTACTTGATTTATCACGTAGTCTGTGAAATGTCAAAATGTATTCGTATTCATATTCGTACCCATTGCAGCCTGCAGTTCGGCTGAAAAGTCCTTGAATTTTTGTCACCTAACTGTTGGTTGAAGTTGAGTCAGTAATGGCTTCACAGTTCTGCTCAGTTGTACAGATTTTTTTAGTTTTTATAGAATCTAATTCGAGTAAACCAATTATTTTTAGCGACTTTTTACATGAAAGTAAAATGATGAGATATCACGACTGGAACCTTCGATTTTCAGAAGAAGTTTTCAGACAGAATAAGCGCCGTGGGAAATTTCAGTTTCTGGTTCTGATAAATGCTGTAATTTCAGTGATTTTAGTGAAACACGGTGCCTTCTGAAATCACTGCTGGGTTTTTTTAGGGGAGTTCAGGGGGTTAATGTGGTCCTTTTATTCAGCTCTCCTATTGCTAAACAGCTATCCTGTTTATTTTTGACCATTTCGTTTTATGAGACAAGTCAAATAAAGTGATTTTGATGAAATATCATGATTTAAACCTTTGATTTAGTCTTTAGAAGTCAAAGTTCAACAGATTGTAC
>NW_007578693.1:323913-333323 GCF_000690725.1 Stegastes partitus
GTAGTTTTCTGATTTAAATCCCAAACCTCATTTATATTCATTCACAGCACAGCCATAACTGGAAGGAGAGGGAACTAAGAAATGTCTGCTGTGCTGCTTAACCAACTTATAATGTTGTAAATCATTAAAAAAAAAAAAAAAAATGTAAAAAAGAGCAAATTGAAGCTAATTTCTTTTGTATTTTTATTTGACAAAAGAATGTAAAACCTGGAATCAACGTGAATTATAATGCTGATATTTTTTAAAAAGAGAGGAAAAACATATTTCTTTGCTTATTAATTTAACAAAAATAATTAGAAATTTAAAATGTAGTTTTAAATAATTAGAAATGTTTAAATAACATTTTCCAAGTGCCCAAGAGAAGGAAAATAAACAAAAGGAAATATGGCGAGCAAGACATTGATGTCTGAGTAAGGAAAAACAGATTGGAATGAATCTCAAGGGCTGCAACTAATAATTATTTTCATTATCAATTAGACTGCCTATTATTTACTTGATTTATCACGTAGTCTGTGAAATGTCAAAATGTATTCGTATTCATATTCGTACCCATTACAGCCTGCAGTTCGGCTGAAAAGTCCTTAAATTTTTGTCACCTAACTCTTGGTTGAAGGTGAGTCAGTAATGGCTTCACAATTCTGCTCAGTTGTCCAGATTTTTTGGGTTTTTACAAAATCTAATTCGAGCAAACCAATTATTTTTAGCGACTTTTTACATGAAAGTAAAATGATGAGATATCACGACTGGAACCTTTGATTTAGTGAAGTTTTCAGACAGAATAAGCGCCGTGGGAAATTTCAGTTTCTGGTTCTGATAAATGCTGTAATTTCAGTGATTTTAGTGAAACATGATGTCTTCCTAACCCACTGCTGGGTTTTTTGGGGGGAGTTCAGGGGGTTAATGCGGTCCTTCTATTCAGCTCTTCTATTGCTAAACAGCTGTCCTGTTTATTTTTGGCCACTTCTTTTTATGAGACAAGTCAAATAAAGTGATTTTGATGAAATATCATGATTTAAACCTTTGATTTAGTCTTTAGAAGTCAAAGTTCAACAGATTGTACAGTTTCTGCTTCTGATAAATGGTGTGATTTTGGTGATTTTGTGGAACATGTTGTCTATTTTTATTTAAAGTCCTCTTGTTTCTGGCACTTAGACAGTCGTGTCTCCACTCATCGGACCACATCTCATTCAGCCGGACACATGGCTGTTACCCAAACTCACATTTACACACAGAAACACACAAGAAGAGACACAAGCACCTGATTTTTTTTTTGCACATGAATGCTGGCGTGCACACACGGAAAGTAACTAAATTTAAAGCGTGTTGTCAGATGGGATTTGCCTGCAGAGGAGAAGCATCCTGACCATCTCTCTCTCTTTCTCTGTGCAGATGTTGCAGCCCCAGTTTAAACCCCACAGCATCCAGCAGGTGCTGCTCAGGCTCTTCCAGGTATTTTTATTTTATTATTAATTCATCTTTCCATTACCGTGGTGCTTTGGAATCAGCCAAGTCATTACTTCACAATCCGGGGCCAAAGGCTGAGTGGAGCAGATTGTCTTTATTACACATTATCTGCGACCTGTATATCTTATTTTCTTTCCCATTCCGCCTCTAAACGCAGCACAGCGCTCTCACATCAGGCTGTATGTTTAAATATCTTAGTCTGGCTCCCCGAGGGCAGAAGTGCTTCATGTATTTTTCATGCAGGTTCTCATAAAGAATTCACTCCAGTATTGCGAGCAGGATGTATTTTCACAGTTGGGTCTGTGCTGCAGGTTACCTTATTTTATGTGTCTTGCTGTTCTGGTGTCCCATTTCATTTCCTCTCTTGCTCGAATCCACTCTGCTTGATTTGATCGCGGCCGTCTTATCGCAGGTGATTCCCGGAAGGTCGCCGTACGGCTCGTGGGATCCGGGACGCTGCCTGCGCTGCGCCGTGGTGGGAAACTCCGGAAACCTCCGCGGGGCCGGATATGGAGCGACCATCGACGGACACAACTACATCATGAGGTGAGAGCAGAGTGGATGCACTAGATAAGAGCAAGGAGGTAAATTAGATCCCGAGATGAAGGCTGGAAGGAGACGAGCAGGAGGGAAGAGGGGCTTCATGTGAGGA
This sequence comes from Stegastes partitus, assembly GCF_000690725.1. Lineage (NCBI taxonomy): Eukaryota > Metazoa > Chordata > Actinopteri > Pomacentridae > Stegastes > Stegastes partitus. The sequence goes on from NW_007578693.1 coordinate 326,030, forward strand.
AAACTCTACACCACCACCATCACCACCACCACAGCACTGAGGTTCCACTGACAGCAGATGTGTGTGTCAGATACTAAATTTAATCTCACTCTTGAACCGTCTGAACCTCATGCAGTTTCTGGGTGTTTTACTCACTGTAAGTTTATTTTTCACTGCAACATAAAGTCCTGCACCTCCATGGGAACAGAACAACCATGACTAGAAGAAACAAGAATCCTCATTGCAGTATAAAACAGTTATAATGCAGTATATCACAAAACAACAAAGACAATTAAATTAAATTATTTATTCTAGAAAATTTGCACAAAAAAAACGGACTAATACTCACATTTTGCATTTTCCACAGTAAACCTGCAGACCATAGTTTTCTGATTTAAATCCCAAACCTCATTAATATTCATTAACAGCACAGCCACAACCAGAAGGGAACTAAGAAATGTCTGCTGTGCTGTTTAGCAAACTTATAATGTTGTAAATCATTAAAAAAAAAAAAAAAAAAGTATAGCTAATTTCCTTTGCATTTTTATTTGACAGAAAATAACAACCTGGATTCAACATGGATAATAATAATATCTGTACATTTTTTAAAAAGCAAAAAGTTGATTTCCTTGCTTACTTATTTAACAAAAGTTGGATAAAATGCTTTTCTTTAATACTTAACATTTTCCATAGATGTAACACCCATTACACAGCCTGCAGTTCATCTGAAAAGTCCTTGCAGTATGAAAGAGTTATAATGTGGTAAATCATAAAACAAAAAGAAAAGCTGTAATTCAATTTCTTTATTTATTTTAAAAACATTGAGGAAAAAAAGAAAGCTGGATTAAAACTCACATTTTGCATTTTCCCCAGTAAACCTGCAGACTATAGTTAAATGATTTTAGATCCCTAACTTCATTTATATTCATTAACCCTCTGAACCTCAAGGGTTTTTTTTGTGTTGTTTAGCTCCTGTCACATTTTCACTCACTGTGGGTTCATGTTTCACTGCAGTATAAAGTCCTGCACCTCCATGGAAACAGAACAACCAGCTACGACTACAGAGAACTCAGAAATGGTTTCTATGAAGTATGACACAATTATAATGCAGTAAAATCATAAGAAAGAAAAAATCTTACATCATTTGTTTTGCAAAATTGTAAAATAAAAATGGAATTAACATGTTGTTTAAGTAGTTTATCTACACATTTTTGAGTAAAACTTACATTTTCTAATAAACCTGCAGACTGTAATTATCTGATTTTAAATCCCTACCTTCAGTAATATTCATTAACCCTCTGGACCCAAATGTTTTGGGCGTTTCTGCCACATTTTCACTCGCTGCAGGCTAGCTGTTCACCGCAATATAAAGTCCTGCACCTTTATGGAAACAGCACAACCATGACTAGACGGAGACAGAACACAGAAAGGGCTTTTTTTCTGTTTAAAAAACTTCTATTGTCATAACAAATTTTAAAAAGAAGAGATAAAACTACATTTCTTTACTTATTTATTGTACAAAAATCGGAAAACAACAACAACAACAACAACAACAACTGGACTTAATAAAATGAAACAAAAACAAAACAGCATTTTTCCAAGTGCCCATAGGTGTTAACAAAACTAGAAAAAAAAATGTTGGCCTCACAAATATGTTTTACTTCTCACATCTGTACCTGTTTCCTGTCTGCTCTGTGTGAACACTGCCTGCAGTTCAGCTGAAAAGTCCCTGAATTTTTGTCATGTGACTGTTGATCACAGTTGAACCACTAATGATTGAACGGTTACACAAAGAAGTTCAGAATTTTTAGTTTTTTTTACAGAATCTAATTCGAGTAAACTGATTATTTTTGGCGACTTTTTAGGTGAGAGTAAAGTGATGAAATATCTCGATTGGAACGTCTGATTTAGTGAAGTTTTCAGACAGAACAAGCGCTGTGGGAAATTTCAGCTTCTGGCTCTGATAAATGGTGTAGATTCTGTGATTTTTGTGAAACATGATGCCTTCTGAACCCACTGGTGGGCTCTTTTGGGGAGTTCAGAGGGCTGATGCGGTCCTTTTATTCAGCTCTCCTATTGGCTGACAGAGGGGTCACGTGACTCACCACAGCACGCCGTATATCCTGAGAGGCCGAGGCATATAAATTGTGTCTCTCCCGTACACACCCGCGCGCACAGGCGCATAAATCCTTCCCTCATTCGACTCCCCAGTTGTTTCGGTGCAGCAGTGATGGATCACAGAGGCTGATTGTTCCTCAACAATCAGGCTTTATGTTGTTTCCTGCAGAGTGTGCGAGGACACGAACCGCTGCCATGAAAGACCCGGCAGGCGTGACTAGTATTTTGTGGTTTTTCTGTGTGTTAAAGGCAATAGCATCCATTAGTGCTGCAGTCTCAACAGACCTGTGTGGGCAGCCTCCGACTGCTGTCTCCTGTTATGATTCCTCATAGCTGCGGTTTGATTTTCATTTGTTTTTTAAATCAGCTCGGCCCACCGCCTGTCTGCACGCCGTTTTCACTCCAGCCGTCGGAACAAACATCTGTTTTTTTGTCCACCGGCGTACGGCTAGGTGCACTCAGTGGCCGTTTTTTTTTCTTTTTTTTCCAAGTGCACCTTCCTGTTTACATAAACAGATCACTCCTCCAGACAGTGAGTCACATCGACTGGACAGTAAATACAGCGACTGTCTCCAGTGCACGAGCAGAGCCGAGCGCTTGGGCTGCTGTCTACCTGAAGGTTACTCTGGACACAACACAGCTGCTTTGTAAGACGTGGAAACACCCTCGTCAGGAGGGTTGTTGAAGCTGTGAGATAAACTGCAGGTAAACAAGCGTACAACTTGTTCAGCCTTGAGGCAGCACGCAGAAGCACTAAAGAGACACTGATTTGATCACTGAAACTTAAAAGCGTGACAAACTATGCTTGTTTTTCTTTATGAAAATGGAAAATAAAAGAGTTTGAATCACATGAATGCAAAGATCCACACTGTTTCCAGGCTCTATTCATTCGCTGCTTCCTTGGCTTTTTAGACGTGTGTCCTTTTCATGAATCTGACAGCAGCTGAGCGAGTCGCTTCATGTCTGAATGAGTCTCCTGCTCACTTTTCTGTAAAAGTCTCAACTACTACGACTCAAAAACTTAGACCTGCATGCACAAGATCACGGCATATTTCAAGTCGTGTGATTTGGGGAAGACTTTTTTCACATTTCAGCTCCAGTATTGGCCCAAAAAAGTCTTTCAAAAGTGCCTTGCAAACTGAAAACATCCGTGAATATAAAACTTAATTAGATTAATGCGACTTACCAATACTAAATGTAATTTTTTTGTTATGATGAAACGTTAACAGGAGTTGAAGTCCAGTTTGTTGCTTCCAGCCGTTTGCAGGAGTCTTTCCTCTGACTTTATTAAACAGCTGCTGCATCTGTCAGCATCTTCCACAAGAATTTGTCGTCCAAAAAAACACTTCAGACAATCTGGACTCACATGAATACATCACTTTTAAATCTCTACGTGGTCTAGCTTCACTCTACATCTCTGATATTTTAACGTCTTATTCTGCACCTCGACCCCTCTGATCACTGACTAGTAAACATTCAGGAACAAGTTCCCCCTTTCCAGCTGCACAGACAGCCTTTGTATAGTGTTTAATGTCTTTTCTAATGTTTTAATGTGTGTCACTGTTCACACTAATGTTTTGTGTTTTTTTTTAATGCTTTGTTTATTTTAACATTTTGTAAAGCTCATTGTAAAGACTCACCCGCGCGCCTCATTTTTAATTTAATTTTAATCGACTTTTTCACAGCTGGGCGCTTATCTGAATATGTTCTGTTGTTTTTTGTAAATTTTTCACACTTTGAAATTTGAGGCTCTTTGAACAACACTATTTCAGAAGCAATTAAAGATAAAAGCCTGAAATTTTCACAGTTTTTTCTCATCCTGTCATTGATTCAGAGTCTGCAATATTGAACAAGTAGATCAAATAATTGAAAAAAAAAAAAGGAATTAAAGCTGTAATGAAAAAAAATGAGAATGCAGAAGTCAGCTCGTGATATTTTCTGAACTAGATGGAGCTACATGTCACAATAATATAAAATAAAACATATAGAACACTCTTTAATGTGAAGCACAAAAATGAGAAAGGTTATTTTTGTTGAAATTTCATACCTGATTGACAAGTTGTACCACAAAAACTGAAGGATTGCTGATAGAGTTGTGAGGTTTGAGCCCGTATTAGTGTTTCAATCTCATATCTAGAACCTTTTAGAGTCAATAAAGTCAGTTCTGTGTTCACATCTTGCTGCTCTGTCTCCACACGGCAGCGAGTGCAGAGTTAACACGCCGAAATGAAGCCGATGTTGATCTTTTCATTTCTCAATAATGCTTTTCAAAAAGCTCAAATTTCTCGGAGGCGAGTCGAGCACCGCAAAGTTGCTTCCACAGAAATTACAGGAACTGCACGGTGCCAGCGAGTCAGCATGAAATTAGACCTCTGTCAAACTATTTTGGCACCTATTGGACTCCAGCTGGAGCCGTGAAGGCCTCAAACGTTCACCCGAGCATCTCTCACACCGCTCCTTCCTCTCCTCCCTCCCTCAGGATAAACCTGGCCCCGACGGTGGGCTACGAGGACGACGCCGGCAGCCACACCACCCACCACTTCATGTACCCGGAGAGCGCCAAGAACCTGGCGGCCAACGTCAGCTTCGTCCTGGTTCCCTTCAAGACTCTGGACCTGGTCTGGATCACCAGCGCCCTGTCCACCGGCCAGATTCGATTGTAAGACGCACGCACACAGATACGCATAAGCATGGATTAGCACATATTTTTGGACGCACATGCATCCGCGCGGAAAACATGAAATGAGTTCTGCTGCCTTGACTTGAGGGCACACAGGCGCTCATGAGCTCGACGGCTTAAATACATCTCACTTTGCATACACGCCACAGAGCCGAATCGTGGGAGTTGCTGGGCTGGAACAATCTGTCAGACGTCAATCATCCCAGAATTCATAACTGCAGCAATCACATAAAGTGCTGATTGAATGAATTTAATCAATTTCTCTCTCTCTCTCTCTCTCTGGCAGTACTTACGCTCCAGTGAAGCAGTTCCTCCGCGTAGATAAAGACAAGGTGGGTATTTTCAGCCTTCAATTCAATTAATTTTTGGTGATTTTTTATTTTTTTTCCTACACACTCGCTGTAAAAAAAAAGCCACACACACACACACACACACACATGCATACAGTGACCCTGCAAGTATTTCACCCCCTCCCCATTGTTGATGAAGGATTACAGTTAGATTATAAAACCTCCTCTTTGTTTTTCAGTAATCTTCGACTCGCTCTTTAATCCGTGAAAATAAATAAACTCAAACTAATCCCCGCCATGTGAAGACTTTGTGGCTGTCTTTGCCCGGTCAGGAGACAGAGTTAGTGCCCCTGATAAAATATATATATATACGATTTCCTCCTCCTCCGCCGCCGTGGAGCTGCCTGAAGCCCAGAGTGTTTGTTGGGACTGAGCATCACCTGGAGGCAGATGATGAATTTGTAATTACTATTCATTCCGTTAAGAGCGCTTTTAATCTTTAGCGGTGATCGAAGCCGGGAGGGAGGATTAAAATTTAACTTGGCAAAATCTTTTCTTGTTCAGAAGGACCTTTTGAATATGCATTAATCGGTATTACTGCATAAGCAATTTGCACAAAATCTATAAATGTGAGGAAACTTGGGTTTAACTTTTACTTAACTCAGGATTAAGTGTGTCTATGGAGGTCAGTTTTGACAAACATTGCTTTTCATGCAGGATTTAGGGTTTTGATTTTCAGTCAAATCTACAATATGTTACAGTCTTTTTTTTTCTTTCTCCACGTGTCCATCCACCACCAGGTCCAGATCTTCAACCCGGCTTTCTTTAAGTACATCCACGACCGCTGGACCCGACACCACGGCCGCTACCCGTCCACCGGGATGCTGGTGCTGTTCTTCGCTCTGCACGTCTGTGATGAGGTTTGTTTTTTCTCTTTCTCTGTCTGCTTTCACATCACCACATCCTATAAACCCTCACATCATGTTAAAACTATCAGGGCTGTAGCTCATCAATCCTTTTCTATTAAATAATCTATCGACTGTTTCATTGATTTTTCTCAGCAATTCATTTTCTGCTACAAAATTCTAATCCAGTTATGACAGTTTTGTTTTTGAGTTCGGAGCTTTATGGGTGTATTCAGCAGCTACATGCAGAAAAGATATTAACCCTCTAAACCCCAAAAGCTTGAAAGTGGGTTTAAAAGGCATGTTGTCTTAAAATAATCACCAAAGTAACAATATTAATCAGAGCCACAAACTGTAAATTGGTAAAATCTAATATTAAAATTGTGATATTACATCAAAATCACATTATTCTACCTCTTATTTAAAAAAATTCCCAAAAATAAACCTTTTGCACTAATGAGATTCTTTAAAAAACAAAAAATTTCTGCACAGCTTCACAGAACAGAGAAACTATGGCTGACTCAGATGTTACTAACAGACACATTACAAAAATTCAGAGACTTTTTGGCTGAACTGTAGCAGCTGCGAGACAAGTATGAAAACAACTTAAAAGTGCATATATTTATACATTTATAAATATATATATTTTATAGTATAAATATATATTTATTTATATTTACACCATTTTTCCCCAAGTACTAGTAACAGCTGTGGGCACTTGAATTAATGATGTATATGCTGGTTTCAAGTTGTTGTTGTTTTGTTTTTTTTGTAAAATAGAGCTAAAAAGGAATTCGACTTTCTTTGTCTTAAAAAAAAAAAAAAAAAATTTATGGCATTGTAACTTTCCCACAATGAACAAAAGCCATTTCTGAGTTCTCTCTCCTTACAGTCATTGTTGTGTTGTTTCCATAGAGGTGCACAACTTTATATTGCTGTGAAAAATGAGGGAACAGTGAATAAAAATGTGACAGGAGCCAAATAAAAAAAACACCCCCATCTAAAAAGTTGTACCTACTAATCAACACTTACAGTGGTTTTGCCTTTTCTGCTGATGCACTTTTCCAAAATAGCGGCTGTGCGTTTTCTCTCCAAGTGTACAAACCACGGTTTTGTTCGGTGATAATTAGGGTCTGAGCACCCAAAAGGGTGCGAAGACCCTATTGGAACTGCTCGGATTATTATTATTATTATTAGGGTCCGAGCACCCAAAAGGGTGCGAAGACCCTATTGGAACTGCTCGGATTATTATTATTATTCGTGCCAAAGACACGCGTTTTTGAGGCCCTAAACATACTCGAAAACTCACCAAAATTGCCATG